>NC_084556.2:13632500-13932500 GCF_033978685.3 Nerophis lumbriciformis | reverse complement strand
CACAAGTCATTGATGTTAAAGTCTAAGTCGAGTTGCAAGTCTCTTTACATTTTGTCAAGTCGAGTCTAAAGTCATCAAATTCATGACTCGAGTCTGACGTGAGTCCAAGTCATGTGACTCGAGTCCACACCTCTGGTATCAGTATATAATCAATATTAGAGCAATTTTTGTTTTCTCAAAATCTTTTAGTTTTTTTCTTTTTAATGTTTACATACTAAACAAATAATTACCTGGAAACAGGATGAGTTTGACGGCAAAAACCATGGATTTTAATGAGTAGTAGATAGTATTTTTTTTGCTTTTGTTTAGTTATTGTCTACTATTGACATTGTTTTTGATTACACCAGGGGTGCCCAAAGTAGTGCCTGTGGGCCAAGTTTAGCCCGCTGAGCCGTTTCTTTTGGTCCGCCAAATGGTGGCCACAAATTTAATACATATTTATATCAACCTCTTCAAGCTCACACAATCATTGTGGCATGTCCGCAAGGCTAACTAGTGGCTCTGTATTAAATGTGATGATCTCCACTACTTTATAGCTGTACATGTAAGTATGGGGCTAAATTCCTCACTCATGCATGTTTGGCCCGCAGCCCTTTTGCACATGTTTCCTTTGGCCATTGCAAGGCAAAAAGGGCAACCCTTACACAATTCTATGTAATAAAAGAGAATAAGGAATCATTTTAAATACTGTGTTGATATTATCAAACTGTCACCAGTACTCACCATAAATACATTGAAAAATGAACAGTTATTACATGTGAATGGTATCGATATGGACATCGGCCGATCACATTCATAGATGATCGGAATCGGCAGCATAAAACCCTGATTAAACCATTCATATTTTACCTCGAAAATACAATCGCATATTACATCGCAATATTGAGAAAATAAATTGCAATTAGATTATTTTCCAAAATTGTTCAGCCCTACAGTGTTTTATATTAGTACATTTAACTGTTTAAATTCATATATTTTAGGACACCTTATATTTTGGAAGTGTAGCTCTGAGCAGCAGTTTTGAATTTTTTTTTTTGTAAAATGTGCTAATAAAAAATAAGTGGAAAGGTGTTGCAATAGATACAGCAAGTTTTCTTAGGACTTTTTTAGACAGCAAACTAGTTGAGACCGAATCAACAGAGCCTTTGCTGGCCGCAGCCAGGAAGAGAACTCTGTTTTGCTTCAATACACAGTTAATTAACAATCAATTCCAAATATAAATGTTAAAGCTCAGTCAGTTAGGTTGCCCATTCCTAATATAAACCAAAATCTAAGGCGAGCCTGGTCTACTTTTTTAAACCATGGTACAGTTTAAAGCTGGACAAAATGGATTTATGAGATTACACACCTGTGTTCTTGTGGATCATATCCCTGTTTCCTACTTTTTAATCCCCCTCTCTTCCCTCAAGTCTTAAAACCCTGTAATTTAACACTTTGGAAAAGGAACTGGAGACATTGTGGTTCTCAGTCCTGGGGGTCCCGTCGCTGGCCGGCCTGCCTGCGTTGGGCCGGTGGTTCCTTGTTTTCTGGGCACCGCAACTGCTGTTTTGGGTTGGGCTTTCTGAGTGGCTGGGGAAGTACTTTGGCTCCCGCACATACTGGGAGACAAATATATTGTGTATAAAAACAGACGTATATTCATTCATACATACATACATACGCACTAGAGATGCGCGGATAGGCAATTATTTCATCCGCAACCGCATCAGAAAGTCGTCAACCATCCGCAATCCACCCGATCTAACATTTGATCAGAACCGCATCCGCCCGCACCCGCCCGTTGTTATATATCTAATATAGACGATGCAAGGCATTAGTGAGGTTATAAAGCTTTTGCCTGTTAAAGAAAGGAGACTGATCCAATGCAGCACCGACATTCGCGTGCCACGCTGTCACAACCCAGACGCACACCAGTGCGCAATCATATGGGAGCCGCGCTGAGCGCACCTCCAAGCGCGTCTCGCTGCCGGCGACGGCCGGGTATATGGGCCCGACGCTCCAGCGCCATCCATTTTCAGGGCTAGTTGATTCGGCAGGTGGGTTGTTACACACTCCTTAGCGGGTTCCAACTTCCATGGCCACCGTCCTAGCTGCTGTCTATATCAACCAGGGTGAGCCCCACCCCTTTCGTGAGCGCACTGCGCGCGGAGTGACCCCTGTTACGCGCCCCCGGCAACAGGGGTGGCGGGCAGGTAAGCTGCGCGGGCGGAGCGCGCGGAGTGACCCCTGTTACGAGCCCCCGGCCACGGGGGTGGCAGGCAGGTAAGCTGCTTACCTGCTGCGCGTGACGCCGGCCGCGGCGAAGGCGGACGAGGCGGGGTGACGGTGCAGTGGGCGCGGTGGTGACCCTGGACGTGCATCGGGCCCTTCTCGCGGATTGCCTCAGCTACGGCTCCCGGTGGGGCCCTCTCGGGGGAAGGGGACTCGGTCCCGGACCCCGGCGAGGCGTCCCTTCTCCGCTCCGTAAAAGTGTCCATCTCTTTTCTTTTTTTTTCTTCTGTTGTGGTGCCTGCTCGTTTTTCGTATGTGGGTAACAACATTTAACTATGTATATATATTTCCGAATTGGTTTAACTGCCACCCGCCTGAATCTATTTAAAATCTAATATTTTTTTATTTCAACCACCCGACCAGACCCGACGCGCGGATAAAATCTAATTTTTTTTTTATTTCATCCGCCCGATCCGCGGATAATCCGCGGACTCCGCGGTTGTGCCCGCAAACCGCGCATCTCTAATACGCACGCACATGCTTACATACTCACACGGTACATTAAGTTAAAGTTAAAGTACCGATGATTGTCACACACACACTAGGTGTGGTGAAATTTGTCCTCTGCATTTGACCCATCCCCTTGATCACCCTCCGGGAGGTGAGGGGAGCAGTGGGCAGCAGCAGTGCCGCGCCCGGGAATCATTTTGGTGATTTAACCCCCAATTCCAACCCTTGATACTGAGTGCCAAGCAGGGAGGTAATGGGTCCCATTTTTGTAGTCTTTGGTATGACTCGGCCGGGGTTTGAACTCGCAACCTACCGATTTCAGGGCGGACATCCACATGCACATTCACTGTACAAACAAACATATACATACTGTACAATCACGTTTCATCAAACATATATTAACGTTGTTCCTCCAAACCCCTTAACCTATTTTTACCATAACAATTTATAATGTTTATATAGTCTGCTCCTCTTTCTTCCCCCCTCTTTATCTGCTTTCTTTTTTTAATGCAGGTATTTATTACATTTATGTAGTGTTGCATTTGAAGCGATTGTAATGTTGATAATAGAGGTAATTATTAATATTTATTATAAATAGTGTTATTTCTATTGGTATTTTTATTGCTCTATTCGTAGTGCAATAATGTTCATTGTCATTTCTGCGTTATTACCATCTATTTCATTTACTAGGTCTTTGTTCTAATTTTTGGTATCATATTTTTATGTATCATATTTGCTGAAGTTGTTCTGTTGTTACAATTTCCCCCTCTGTCTTCTTTCTTTCCTTATTTTAATACCCTCTTGCTACGGTCTGGCTGCGCCAAATATATGGGCATCTACATCAACAGAATGATTTGCCTACGTGGCTGGACAGGACAAAAAAAATGGAAAGGAAGTGGTGAAAAAAAAAAGATTTCTCAGATAAAATGAAAGCTCCATTTAACGTTGCATTATATGCGGGCTATCCATTTCGGGTTGTTTTTGGAGTGACATCAAACATGCAAAAACACAGATTGAACTTAATGTGTGTGCTTATTTCTCTCTGCTTTGACGACACCAAACACGGCACGACTGCAGTTGCAGCACAAGCTTCAGAGGGCTGAATCTAGGACACACACGAATACATTGCCTCCAAAATGAAAATTATCTTGCTAGCGGAAGGAAATATTGAGGTTGTTTTTTTTTTGTTTTTTTTTTTTTGTGGCTGAGAATGCTGGTAGGCATGGATGGAGGTCATGTACTGTGAAGGACAACAGGGCATAAAACACAAAAAAACAGGACAATTGTGTCAGAGATGTTGCTTTTAGAGGTGTTTGGAATAGTGTGATGTTTGAAAGCCTCCATAGTTGCAGTTTCGTGATAGTTTACATTTAAGAAGCAAAATATTTAAAATAATAATAAATAATAATACATATTTAACAACCAACCCACAGTACCTCACAAAAGGTGAAAACACCCCTCACAATTCAGCATTTTATTATATTTGTTCAAGGAAAAGTGCTGCAGAAGTGGATATACTTTAAAGTACCCAGTGTATAGCTTGTACAAACCCCGTTTCCATATGAGTTGGGAAATTGTGTTAGATGTAAATATAAACGGAATACAATGATTTGCAAATCATCTTCAACCCATATTCAGTTGAATATGCTACAAAGACAACATATTTGATGTTCAAACTGATAAACATTTTTTTTTGTTGCAAATAATCATTAACTTTAGAATTTGATGCCAGCAACACGTGACAAAGAAGTTGGGAAAGGTGGCAATAAATACTGATAAAGTTGAGGATTGCTCATCAAACACTTATTTGGAACATCCCATAGGTGTGCAGGCAAATTGGGAACAGGTGGGTGCCATGATTGGGTATAAAAACAGCTTCCCAAAAAATGCTCATTCTTTCACAAGAAAGGATGGGGCGAGGTACACCCCTTTGTCCATAACTGTGTGAGCAAATAGTCAAACAGTTTAAGAACGTTTCTCAAAGTGCAATTGCAAGAAATTTAGGGATTTCAACATCTACGGTCCATAATATCATCAAAAGGTTCAGAGAATCTGGAGAAATCACTCCACGTAAGCGGCATGGCCGGAAACCAACATTGAATGACCGTGACCTTCGATCCCTCAGACGGCACTGTATCAAAAACCGACATCAATCTCTAAAGGATATCACCACATGGGCTCAGGAACACTTCAGAAAACAACTGTCACTAAATACAGTTTGTCGCTACATCTGTAAGTGCAAGTTAAAGCTCTACTGTGCAAAGCGAAAGCCATTTATCAACAACATCCACAAACGCCGCCGGCTTCTCTGGGCCCGAGATCATCTAAGATGGACTGATGCAAAGTGGAAAAGTGTTCTGTGGTCTGACGAGTCCACATTTCAAATTGTTTTTGGAAATATTCGACATTGTGTCATTCGGACCAAAGGGGAAGCGAACCATTCAGACTGTTATCGACGCAAAGTTCAAAAGCCAGCATCTGTGATGGTATGGGGGTGCATTAGTGCCCAAGGCATGGGTAACTTACACATCTGTGAAGACACCATTAATGCTGAAAGGTACATACAGGTTTTGGACGTTCATGGACGTCCCTGCTTTTTTCAGCAAGACAATGCCAAACCACATTCAGCACGTGTAACAACAGCGTGGCTTTGTAAAAAAAGAGTGCAGGCACTTTCCTGACTCGCCTGCAGTCCAGACCTGTCTCCCATCAAAAATGTGTGGCGCATTATGAAGCGTAAAATACGACAGCGGAGACCCCGGACTGTTGAACGACTGAAGCTCTACATAAAACAAGAATGGGAAAGAATTCCACTTTCAAAGCTTCAACAATTAGTTTCCTCAGTTCCCAATCATTTATTGAGTGTTGTTAAAAGAAAAGGTGATGTAACACAGTGGTGAACATGCCCTTTCCCAACTACTTTGGCACGTGTTGCAGCCATGAATCTCTAAGTTAATTATTATTTGCAAAAAAAAAAAAAGTTTATGAGTTTGAACATCAAATATCTTGTCTTTGTAGTGCATTCAATTGAATATGGGTTGAAAAGGATTTGCAAATCATTGTATTCCGTTTATATTTACATCTAACACAATTTCCCAACTCATATGGAAACGGGGTTTGTATATAGGTCTGTCCCACAAATTATTGCCAACAAAACAAAAATGTCGTCAGCATTATTTTGAGACCAAATCAAGCACTAATGTAATATGTAATACTGATAATGCAATAGCCCTTTAAAACGAACTTTTTCTTTGACCATTGTGATTGGAATGTCAAGAACTTTGAATTTTCTTAAATATGTTTAAAAACATAATCAAATGGACTCTTCATTTCTGTTAACAAAAATTGCATTTCAGTCAATATTGAACATCTTGAAGTACAGTTTTTCCCCAACATGGAAAAACTGTTTTGGATGGTTTGTTTTGTCTTTTTTTTGTTGCCATCACGTTCCAACAAATTCTGGACATAACTTAATTTGTCGGTGTTGATGGGCTCATCTTGCTCATTCAGTTTGAAGCAGAAATATTCCCAGTTCATTTATGTTACTTCACAATGCTTCTCACTAGCGAGTCGCGACTAACGAGGGTCTTTCCGTGCATCCTGCGTGTGTAAGTTAGCAGTCCCATCTCCACCCACTGAGACAAAGATTGTTAATGACTGACAAGAGTGTTCCCTCTGTTCATTTGATTGTGCTATTGAATAAATTAATTCAGGTGCTGAGAGCGATGCCCAGAGTGAACCCTCTCGTACCATTGTGACATTGATCCTCTCCCTTGGGGAAACTAAGCCATATGGTAGTTTTTCAACATAAGAAGCCCAAACAAACCTTAAGAAAGCAGAAGATGAATGTGATGGAGTGGCCAAGTATTCTCCACACCTATTCCCCCCTGCTCTGGTCTGGCTGCGCCAAACACTAAATATATCAGAATCATGTGGTGTAACGATTAATGTATATCGATTTATAATTCTTAGATTCAACTACCGTATTTTCCGAACCACAGGGCGCACCGGATTATAAGGCGCACTGCCGATGAGCGGGTCTAGTCAGGTATATTTTCATACAAAAGGAGCACCAATTAAAGGGTGCATTAAAGGAGTCATATTATATATATTTTTTTCTAAATTGAAAACACTTCCTTGTGGTCTACATAACATGTAATGGTGGTTCTTTGGTCAAAATGTTGCATAGATTATGTTTTACAGATCATCTTCAAGCCGCTTTTTGACAGTCGCTTCAGGATGTGCCGTTTTGTAGGTTATCTTATTTACGTGGCTCACCTTCGGCAGCGTCTTTTCTCCGTCATTCTTTGTTGTAGCGGTGTAGTGTGCAAGGACGGGAGTGGAAGTGTCAAAAGATGGAGCTAACTGTTTTAGTGACATTCAGCCTTTACTTAAATCAATAACGGAGCAGCATCTCCTCATCTGTGGCTCACTAGTGCAATAACAACGCCGGAAATGTGTCCCCGTGAAAAACTGTCCGACCGGAACGCTCTAATAACTAAAGTTCCTTGGGTGATTAATGTAAACTCACTACACCGGTATGTTTTAGCGCTTTCATGGTGAGTTTACTGACAGATATAAGTAAGAACTTTACACTACTTTATATTACAAATGGCAACAGCAGAGGATGAATGTCCCATAACAAGAAGATAGAGAAAAAGAAGCAGCTTATCAACTACAGACTACAAATGCGGGCGTGCGCAAATTTTCAGGACTTATGCAGATCCCAAATAAATATCAGCAGGTACCAGAAGGTAAGAAAAGTTGCTTTTGCATAATATTGCAAAACACAACGCCAGATAGTATGTCTTACCTTATACACACACCATAATAATACTCGTATGTTGAAGCACAGTACAATCCATCAAGCGGTGCGGCTTCATAGCTTACCAAAGTCGTACTAAAACATTTTTGATAGATTTTTGAGCGCTGTGTGTAATGTTCTATATTTTTAATGGAACATGTAAAATTTTGGTGTTGTTTACTTGAGTCATATTGCAGTCTACACTTATCTCTTATGTGTGACTGCCATCATATTGCAGTCTACATGTATCTCTTATGTGTGACTGCCATCTATCTACTGGTTACACTTATAATTTCACCATGTACCAAATAAAATAGCTTCAAGGTCGGTAACCACAACCAAAAATCTGAGTATTTTAGCCTTTTTCTTGACGGTGGAAAATGTTGCAATGAGAAAGTCTATCTTTGGGGAGCTTTACTCTTAAAAAAGAACACACGACGGCATAAATTGTAATCTAACGAATCAGATTGGACTATGGGAATCCTTAGTCAAAGACATGCCTAGCCTTTTGTATGGTTTATATAAGCCGACAGAGGGTTTTCCCCCCACCTGTCATTGTGTTTCTTAAATCCCTGCAGAATCTTCATGCACATGTTTTAAGCGGTGTCCATTACCTCTCTGAAGCTTTATATCGAGTGTGGCGTGTTTTTATCTCACCACATTATGCTAATGCCTGTCACAGATACCATAACACATTGGGACTGAAAGGGGAGGGGGCGAGTGTTGTAAGAGGTAAATTTTGCAAATTCAATTTCCAGTCATATAAGCTTGGACTGTGTTTACTAAGAGGATTAACCTGCCTTCATGCAAATGCAGTGTTATCAGTACAGCTGTCTGTATATTTCTGTGAGGGGATACTCTGTTTATATTCCACTCCAATATGCACAAAAAGCGTGCAATGCAATAGAAAATAGCTTTGTGTCTAATAAGACACTTAAAAGGCAGCCAGAGTATGGAAAAGACAGAATAAGTCGAGATGGAATTTGACGATAAACCAAGAAGGCATTTTAAGTTGGAGTTACTTTTATAGGCTCATTTTACATATTTTGAATGCATTTCTTTCTTTAATAAAGACCAATCTGTTGTGTCAAGGCAAGACATATGTCAGGCATATTGTACATCAGAAGTGTACATTAGACTGGGCTTGATCAAGAAAGTAAGGGATTTGGCGCTGAATTTAAGAAGCACTTACGGAACGGGTGTGAATCGTGTCTCGCCTGGTGTGTGTGAAACATAATAATGAAGCCATTTTTAGATAAGGTGAGCTGGGAAAAAAAACACCGAAAAAGATGAGTGAATACATTGAATGTATCCATTCTATAAGAACATTTTGCATTGCATCGTGTTGGAAAATTTAACATTTTAGCTAGACAGAAGGTATGGCTTTTGGAAAAGTGTGACGGTAACCATAGAACTGTAACTACATGTGTAAAAGTGCTAAGGACAACTCTGTCCTGGCTCGTTAGTACAATATATCTAAAGCAATAATAAATACTGAAAAAAAACCAATACAAAAATATCTGATGTTCTTAACATAAGAGACACGCCTCCCATGTACACAGTAAGCATTGACAGTTAATTGGTTGTATGACACTAATCTTAACTTATTTTTACTCTTGTATAACATTAAAAAAATGCAATCCACCTATACACCTCTCCCACACGATGGTGAGTAGTTTTTTTTATTTAAAAAGGGACATATGATGATTTTAATCTAAAATTTAAAAAAAGAGCAGTGGTTCTCAACGTCTTTTCAGTGATGTACCCCCTGTGAATTTTTTTTTAATTCAAGTACCCTCCCAATCAGAGCAAAGCATTTTTGGTTGAAAAAAAGAGATAAAGAAGTCAAATACAGCACTATGTCATCAGTTTCTGATTTATTAAATTGTATAACAGTGCAAAATATTGCTCATTTGTAGTGGTCTTTCTTGAACTATCTGGAAAAAAAGATAGGTTTTTATTAGAGATGTTATCGGCCGATAAATGCGTGAAAATGTAATATCGGAAATTATCGGTATCGGTTTTTTTTAGTATCGGTATCGGTATCATTTTTTTTTTCTTTTAGTTTGTTTTATTAAATCAACATAAAAAAACACAAGATACACTTACAATTAGTGCACCAACCCAAAAAACCTCCCTCTCCCATTCACACTCATTCACACAAAAGGGTTGTTTCTTTCTGTTATTAATATTCTGGTTCCTACATTATATATCAATATATATCAATACAGTCTGCAAGGGATACAGTCCATAAGCACACATGATTGTGCGTGCTGCTGGTCCACTAATAGTACTAACCTTTAACAGTTAATGAAAATTAGTAAAATGAATTAGTAGTTTCTATGTAACTGTTTTTATATTGTTTTACTTTCTTTTTCATTCAAATTTTTTTTTTTAATTTATGTATCTTATTTTATAAATTAAAAAAAAAAGTACCTTATCTTCACCATACCTGGTTGTCCAAATTAGGCATAATAATGTGTTAATTCCATGACTGCATATATCGCTTGATATCGGTATCGGTTGATATCGGTATCGGTAATTAATAACAATAGTGGACAATATCGGAATATCGGATATCGGCAAAAAGCCATTATCGGACATCCCTAGTTTTGTATTTATATTTATAAAGTATTTTTGAATTGTTGCTATTTTTAGAATATTTAAAAAAAATCTCACGTACCCCTTGGCATACCTTCAAGTACCCCCAGGGTTACGCGTACCCCCATTTGAGAACCACTGGTCTAGAGAATATGTATTGGATATGCTTTGGTGTAAACCTGTTCTTTGTGTATGTCTACAAGATGTTGGATTCTGGAGGCGTTCCCAGAATGCGAATGAAACCACACTCCACACTCTCCACAAGTATCATAATGCTTCTTTTGAAAATGTACACTGTTTAAATATATATTTTGAAGTCGACGCTGCTATTATTTTTCCTTATACAGTCAGAATTAAACTTGATAAACCTATAGATTTCTCCGGTCACAACATTAGGTACACCTGTACACTATCCATTCGATGTAGCTGCTTTTTGGCAGCATCGATGACACTGCATGTTGCTCGTCGATGTTATGCAGTTGAAATGAAAATGAAAATAATACTTTGTCCCATCTTTTTTGGAGTTTCCTCGTAGCCTGAAGCAGAGAGGGAGGAGCTCGTCTACACAGTTACACAAGTGTAATGCATGAAGTGGAACTCACTTTCAGTTTCAGCTTTCATTTGTTACCATTTTTTCTGAAAATCCATGCCCCCGTCATGTTGAATAATTTTTTTATAATTAATTTTGTCGTTATCTTCTTTCACGTTACAAATGCTAAAAATAAGGTGGGATATTTGAGGTGCAGCTCGCCTTCAGCAATGCTCCATTTCCACTTCCTGCAATGTTACACCTTAAAGTTGAATGTGGTATAATAAATACAGTTTTACACTTGAATTTATTATTTCAATTGGTATATATAGGTTTCAAAAATAAAATACAATCCCATTGTGTTCAACATTCAAGGTTGTAATCTTAAATCTTACATATTTATTAAGTGTGCTGTTAGTGGATAAAACACAACAAAACAAAGGAAGATATGACATTGTGGTCATGCCACCCACTGGCTGGTATAAGAATAGCTACTATCCAGCGCCATGGTAAACACTTAATCACTCGCACACTGCAGTTTGTCATGTCACCAAAAAAGCAATGAGCCAACATTGTGGCTAAGTATCATTGACCCTGGCATGTAGCCATGACACGACGGCGGTCATTAGCAAGCTTCCTGTCTTTCAGTCAAACATGCACATAAGCATACGCTGTCACCTCTTATATCTAAGAGGATGGTCTGTCAGCCACCTCTCAGTGGATGTCTAGCATGTGCCTCAGGTCTCTGCTGCCCGTCCATATCTTCACCAATTTACAGCCTGTCTGTCAGCAGAATGAGGATATGATATTCTCATGTGACTGACACACTAGTTTTTATTTCATGGTCAGCAATGCCAGGTTTCATTCCCAGTTGGCTCTTCCACACAAATATACTCCACTATCTACCTCAGACTAAAAAAAGGTATTCTGATATAATAATTAAACATTTTTTTATATGTTCAGGAATGAAGAATTGTTGTTCCTTCCTTCCCACCACCCTGGTTCTGATTCTGTTAAATGTGTTGCCCCCCAGGCTTCGAACAATAAAGGGCTGATTTCTGATGAATGATCACGGCCGCCAAGTTTTTTTTATTGCTTTCCGTAGATTACATCAGCTTGTAGTAAATGTCGAATCTTCAATAAAACAAACAAAAAAAATAGTAAGTTTGTGCTGCTGTCTGTATTTTGTGCTGCTGTCTGTATTTGTCTTTTTTGGGTCAGCAATTTTGTTCCATTTTAGCTAGATAGTGATTGACTTAAAAGCAATGTAATTACAGGGATGGATGATAAGTGATTTTTATTAGCGATGGGCATTAAAAAGTATTGCAAAGGACACCTTCACTCCAGCGTGCAGTCTTTGTGGAGAAATTAGCCCTTTAGATCGGATGATTATACTGTATGAGAGACAGCTAGGGATACAGCTGAAGTTGTGGGCGGTGTGGAATGTATGTGTAAGGCTGTGAGATCACGGCCTCACGTATGACTGCTTCATTATGTTTGTCGTAGGTCTGCGGAGTGTAAACAAGACCACGGATAAGAGGGGGTGTTCGATTGTGAGACATGTTCATTGCGATCCAGACCGTGTAAAAATTTACAAAGCCTAACTGAAACAAAATTGAACCAAAAACACTGTACAAAAAATATTAATTTATTAATTTCCTCTTGTACAGTAAAGCCTTCTATAAGTTCTCTTTCAAGCGCCATCATTTCCATCTGTTATTAGTGACCATAGACACACATTAGAGCAGGGGTATCCAAACTACGGCCAATGGTCTGTCTGGTCAGTCAGGCCCACGAGACGTCACAAGATAAATAAGAATTATGGCCGGTGATTTGTCTCGAGTTATATTTTAATTACCTGTCAGCCTACTCGCTGCATATCTGTCGACATCTTGTGTTCAATGTTAGTACATTTGGTTAATGACCATAAGTTTTGTTTTTTTAAAGCAATAATGAGCACAGCAATAATATATATGACACGCTCCAAATAACCTTTTCCACTCATTGTGCATATAAACAATAACCAACACGAAGATTCAACACATGGTCTACATAACACACAACCTGCTCATTGAATTCATTATAAAACACGTCCAAACACCATACATAATTTAAAATTACACATATATAAATCCACTAGCATGCAAAGCACTGTGCCAGCTGCTTAATAATTTGTGATTAAATACAAAACTTTAGGGAGGTTGTCACAGAATATATATATTAAATGTTTTATCGTTTATACTTTAAAATGTTTGTGTCGTCACGGTCTGATGTTGGAGGGTGGGCTGTGAAAGACACCATATATTTTGGACCTACATTTAGGTTTATTTTCATACATAAGGCGGGTTATAAGGCGCATCAAAGGGGTCATGTTATGTTTTTTTCTATAAAACACTTCCTTGTGGTCTACATAACATATAATGGTGAGTCCTAAGTAGCATCATTGTTTTTGCTAACTCTCCCATTCTTTGAGACACTTTTTTCCAGCTGTTGTGGCAGTGTGTGAGTGACAGGGAGAAAAGCTCTTACTCTTCTTATCGGTGTTAACTGTGGAGATCTTTAATATAAGAAAATATGTTTCCAGGTATACTCCTGTTTTATGGTCATATATGTTATAAAGTTAGTTAAAGTTAAAGTTAAGTTAAAGTACCAATGATTGTCACACATACACTAGGTGTGGTGAAATTTGTCCTCTGCATTTGACCCATCCCCTTGATCACCCCCTGGGAGTTGAGGGGAGCAGTGGGCAGCAGCGGGGCCGCGCCCGGGAATCATTTTTGGTGATTTAACCCGCAATTCCAACCCGTGATGCTGAGTGTCAAGCAGGGAGGTAATGGGTCCCATTTTTATAGTCTTTGGTATGACTCTGCCGGGGTTTGAACTCTCAACCTTCCGATCTCAGGGCAGACACTCTAACCACTAGGCTACTGAGTATATACTATATACAGTATAGCACCTTTTTTTCCAAAAAGTCCAACCTATTGTTCATTCAGTCCTCATTCACACAACTATGCTAGTAAGCTATATTTATAGCCACAGCTACCATGGAGTAGACTGATGGAAACGTCCTGTCCGACCACTAGCAAACATGAATTAACATTCAGTCATTCGTGTCTGTATAAACCCATAACTGTGTTATATAGTACATAAGAACAATCCCTTTCAGTAGGCACCCAACATCTTACAAACTATCATCCACACACAGCCAATGAGAGACTTGACTCCATTGTGTTTTAAGTGCAATCAGGAAGTGATTAACAAACTAATGCACTAGTCCTGTGGCTCTAATGGCAGCCGGGCTGATACAGATACATCAGCTTGCCACAGCGGAGGGCATGGGTCAATAACGCTTCCACAAAAAGTCCTCTTGGCAAGTGCCGTGGCCTGTAATTAAATTGGTGAATGGCGAGCGTATGGCGGGAGGCTCTTTTTAGTCAGAAACACCATCGTTCTAAGGAGTCAGCTTTGTGTTGCTGGGACACACTGTATGTATTAACCAGCTTGGGTGCCAATGTAATGCTAATAAAACGTGAAATCTGTCGGACCCTTGAATCTTGCCACACACCAGCATGCATCAGCAGAAAACACACATGCTGATTTGAACACTTAATGGCTATGCTGCAAGGGTCACAACACTTTAGCAAATCATACTTTTAATGGCTGTGTGAACAGTGGTGCATGCCGGGATGTCTCCTGCGCATTTAGTCCCCTTCCAGATGCTACAAGGACTCGCTGGCATCCGATGGCGGGCGGAAGTAATAAACACGGACGGTCTCCTTCCTCTTGTCTGTCGTTCATTAGCGCAAAAACACACAGATGTCGGCGGTTTCGCGATAAACTGTGGTGCGCCCTTTCTCATGAGGAAAATTATTAGCCAGCTGTTCGTAGCCCAGCTGCAGCCAGTCTATTGTGAAGAGCCGCCAGCCACAAGAACACACACACACAAACACACACAAAAATATGGCTGAGACAGGGGGTTCTTGTGCCCTACGAGTCAGAGCGAGAGGCTAGCAGAGGTTTCCGACACTGTTAACAGTTTGATGCTAATCAATTAGCAGACAACTGACTGACCTGGCAGCCAACACTGAGCTGCCATTTAACTAAGAGAACCAGACAGGTACAGACTGGAAGTCTGATAAAGTCCAAAGTAGCTAAAGCATTGATGTACTGACAAGGCTGGAAAGGATAGCTGGAATACATTTGGAATCTTGGCTAACTCTCCTGTTCTATATGGGACAGTAGATTCTGTCTTTATTCACTCGTGACTTTTAATACAGAACACAACAATTCAGGGTGTCCACAAAGTCTGGGTACTTGGTTAAAAACACATCTTTTTTTTTAAAAGAAAACTATTTTATTCAATTATAATGTTGATAAATAATGATTTCCTTGATTTTCAATGCAAAATTTGATGCACTTTGCAAAATTCCAAATCAAAATATTGATACTTGATTTATTTACGATAATGTTTATCATTAACAACAACACAGTGTAATGTAAAGAAAATCATTGTTATCTTGTCTAAATGAAACGCGATTGGTGAGAACTACTTTTTCTTCCACACGCCATCTAGGTACGTAATACGCAAGCGTAGCAGCACACTATACTGTGCTCACTCATTGAGTCTGTGTTGAAAATATTGTCATTTGTATACATATATACTGTATATATACATGTATATATATATACACACACATACACATACATATATATATATATATATATATATACATACTTACTAGGGGTGTAACGGTACGTGTATTTGTATTGAACCGTTTCGGTACAAGGGTTCCGGTTCGGTTCGGTTCGGAGGTGTACCGAACGAGTTTCCACACGGACATATTAAGTAGCGTAGCGCACGTTGTGTAAACAATGCACACCGAGGGACAACATACGGCATGCTAGCAACGACCGGGCTACGACAACATATAAAAGCCAGAGCTGGAAGACCCTCCTGCCTCGTTACGATATCCCGTTTGGGAACACTTCGGCTGCGCGGTGCGGAGGACAGAGGTTTGTCGACATTGTTCAGCAGCGGTAACGCATGCTTCTGCCAACAGGTCAAACATGCTAACCCATTTGAAGCGGCACCACCCCCAAGTGAACATCGCTTCAACAAAGATAAAGACGAGCAAACAGCTCCCACCTCTTACTGCCAAGTTAGGCAGGCTGGGGGGGAAAAGGAAAGTCTGAGGCTGAGTTGACTTGACTTGAAAATGTCTAATGTTGCACTTTTTATATGTAGAAGAAACGTTTTGTCATTTTATTTAACCTGAGCAACAACTTGAGGCAATTTAATGTTGATTAACGTGGACCCCGATTTAAACAAGTTGAAAAACTTATTCGGATATGTACTGTACTGTGCAATCTACTAATAAAAGTCTCAATCAATCAATCAATCAAAAAAAGCACGTTATATGTAGAAAAGTTTTGTTAAGAAACCATTCTGAGCCTTATGTTATTTAGTTTTTATTTGATATATGTTGACCACATTAACCCTGGCAATGGACCCTATGTGTATATGTATGTTATGCCATTGTTTACAAATTTGGTAAATAAATAACCGAAAAATTTATATTTTGTTGTTTTCTTACTGTACCGAAAATGAACCGAACCGTGACCTCTAAACCGAGGGACGTACCGAACCAAAATTTTTGTGTACCGTTACCCCCCTAATATATATACATACACTGTATATGTACACATACATACAGTACATACTGTATATACAAATACACACATATACACCACATACACATTCATGCACGCACGCGCACACATACATACAGTATAAACATATATAAACACTTATAGGGCTGTACAGTGCAAGCAATTTACTTGCATTTGCGGCAGAAAAAATGTTGTGCGAGTTATATAAAATTGTTTTTAAAAAAGGAGCACACATGCAAATACAGATTTTAACCCTTTATTTGCATTATGCTCCTAAACAAATCCATCCAAAGTTGATCAAACTCGAGTAAAATGGGTGCGCATCTGTGTAGCATGTTCGAAATAACCGTAACCATATGGACAAGTGATTGACGTGGAAGTGTCATTTATCACTCTGTGTGTGTTGCAGAGCTCTGTGTGTCCCTCCTCCTCCTCCATGCATAGAGGTGGGCAGAGCTATAGCCCACACATTTAAAGTCTTCAAACATGGAAAAAACAACGTCTTAGTTGGAGGAACTGGTCAGTAAAAGCATTGTTAATTTTGTTGACTGAAAATGTTTGTTTTCGTTATCGTCAACGACCTATTTTACCTTGACAAAATTAGGACGATAGTGAATGAAAGCAAAAGCACGTTGACTAAAAGAATGACAAAATTGACTATTTATTCAACGAAATAAAACAAGACGAAAATGTTGACAGAGATTAAATCCAATCATATTTAATTTCATCTTCAAGCAGGTAGGACAATATATCCAATCACGGTTGCAAAGGCGGGTGGAAAAGCACGAAGGGTATCCAATCAGAACGTCTTTGTGAAACAATTATTGTTTTAGTTTTTCACCATGAAAATCAAGACATCAATACAATATGTATTGACACATGGACGCACATTCCCTGTGCCACAGTAGACAACAAAACAACTTGTAAACCCCATGGCTCGCTTTTCTTATGCAAAAATACAACAAACTTGAAGCTCCATCTGCAGACTAACCATCAGGACATCTTCGCAACAGTAAGTAGGCTGAAGCTAATATTTCGAAATGAGTCACATTGTACTGATTTACTGTTACTATTAAAGACGGTAGCGCAGGAGCAAAACTGCTTACTATACCGCATGTCCAAAAATAAATACTTACTAAAAAACAAACTACTTTTGTAGTAGACGATGATGACGGGAGCTGAGCCGAGCTTACCCGCCCATACACATACTTGTACAGTGCACTTTAATCAATGTTCAGTTGATGTTCAGCTATTAATTGCACAACTTAACAACCCAAAAGAGCAGATTTGTCATTGTTTAAGCTAACACTTAAATAAAGACAGCCATGTGAGATAAATATACGTTAGTTTTACCACTGGTTGCTGTATTTATACGGGACAGTGGCCAAGACGCCAATTACTATGCACAGCGTAGCTATACACAATAAATAATTAAATTAGTTAGTTTTTTCATATGACCATAACCATGCACACATATTTTCATGCATTGTACACTAACATTAAAAGTGTTTTATTTTTTTTATTTATTTTTTATTTTTTTTGGGGGGGTTGTGTTTTTAACAAACTATAGATCAGTGATATTTTTTTGTGTGATAATTGTCAAAATCCGTGGTTCTGAAACTTTTTTCACCAACTTCCACATCAGTTCCGCCTTGCAATTTTATATCGCTTGAAAATGATTCCCCAAGAGCAGCAACACTTGAAATAAACTACTTTTTAGTTTTTACCAGACACATTAGGAATGTTTGCATAAAGTATCAGTATCGGATCGGCATCGCTAATACCAGCCTGAAATTGAATCGGATCACTAACACGCCACAGTACTCGCAATGCGACACATCACCGTGGATCACGACTCATGTACACACCATGTCCGCATATTTTAAGTTCTGGGGATTCTCTGTGGTCTGGATTTCATAAATGTATACTAATATAAAATCAAAGAATCATCAAAGCAACAAAATACAAATCGATGAATTGTTGCAGGTCTAATTTCCTTGTGGGTTATCTGTTCAAAGCGGTTTCAAACTGGAAGCAAACAAAGAACCTGCACAGCAGTGCTAACCTGACTTTAAAATTGGGTCCTGCTTGCGACTCCTTGTAGAACTCCGTGTGATACAGTTCCTGAGTTCCCGATTGTATGATACAACCTGATCTCATTCTAACATGTGGCATGTAGGCAGCTATGTACATAGCTTGAGGACGGCACGTATCAGTAATATGGTACAAATTAGTTATTTTGGCACCTTTTGCAATGTGGAAAGAGTATTTTTAAACGTTTTTTATTTAGTGAAAACAGGGCTAGACATTCATCCCAGAGGCAGGACATGGATTGGTGAGAAGGACATGCACCCTACGTTATCGCACCTCTCTTCTTTTTGATTGCAGCAGATTCAACTACGAGCTTCCTTTAGCAATCAGGTTGAGATGTCTTTGGTTACACAGCATTACGTATTAATCGTCTTGACTTGTTTACTCAGCTGTGTTTGATCAGTGTGTTAAAACAATATGTAATAGACTGGGTAAAGCGTACTTTGGTATCTGTTCAGGACAAAACAACGTAATCAGATGAAGCCTCATCCGGCATGTTTTCAAATTTCCCGTCTTTGTTTCTTTTTTGTAGGAGACTACGTTGTGCTGACGGTCTTCTTTGACTTGAGCAGGAGAATGGGCTACTTCACAATCCAGACCTACATCCCTTGCACTCTAATTGTTGTTCTCTCTTGGGTCTCATTCTGGATCAACAAAGATGCCGTGCCAGCCAGGACATCGCTAGGTAAAGAACAAGCTAATGCAAAATTGTTTCAGTTTTTAAACACTTAACTATTCGGGGCCATTAACCGGTATGTCTGTGAAAAAAGTATTTGGTGGCGAGTTGACCTCACACTGAACAGTAGTTTACTTTGGTGTCCTCTTTCCTTCCTTGCACCATCTTTCCTCCGCCTCTTATTTCCCTCTGAGACAGGCTTAGGAATCTAGTCCATCTTGATTAGAAGCCCCTACCCTGGCACATGTTTTCTCGCATGCCTTAATGAGACATTCATTATGTAGTGCAGCTGAAAAGATGCCGCAATGCCGCCTCAGCAAAATAATAGCAATAATAGACGTTGCTGCTTCAATTCAACGCAAAGTAAAAAGGACACTGAAAAAAAACAAGAGCAAAAGTTTAGTTATCAACAAAACGTGTCAGGCTTTGAACTTCTTTAACCCTCGGGGGACATCCCTGGAAGTTCATCCGTACGTTTCTCTTTGTCAGCTAGAAATCTTGACCCGGACTCATGTGCAATGTGATCATTAGCGAGCGTTGCTTAACGTGTAATAATCCGCCTGGGAAGAAACTCTCCCCCCACCTCGTTGTTGTCATTACTCGGTCTGCCATTAATCTCTAAAAATAGACTTCTTGAGCTCCCGCCGACGATTTGTGGTGGGAATGCGCCCAGCGCCAAATCCCCTTGTTAAAATTACACCAAGAAACAAATATCTTAATTTTCTTTTTTGAAAGATTATACAGACAGTACACGCAGCCAGGTGGTTAGGGAGTGGATTAATGTAGATGACATCATTCCTAATCCTTCAATGCCACCCAGAAATAAACCAATTCACTCACAATGCCGAGTATTAATCTTAAGGCAGACGGATGTCTTTTGGTCCGCACCAAATATAGACTCGAACCAGCTCCCACACAAACCTCCCTATTTAGCCAACGCTTGTTTTTGTTTACTTCTACATGAAGGCTGCCAAATGTGCCATATCAGTGACCATGCAAACATGGTAACGCGCTATCACGCTAACTTTTTCTCCATCTTCATGAGAAATATACAAGGAGAAAGATCGCCAGATGGGGTTTATTGGAATGTAGTGTCAGTGTTGGTGGTCAATGGAAGTGGAAAACAGCTGCTCAGGCCTCCCCCTTGGGGAATCGAACTGTTAAGAGCTCTTGATTAAACAGCTATCGTTAATCCTCTTTCTGTTGCAATATTTCTTCACCTCATTGCAGTGACTGCCTTGTGAAATATTATAAAGTTAAAATATCCAACTGGAAAAATAAAAGATGGAAGCCACACTCAGGAAAATGTGTACATTCCAGATACCTTCCAGAAAACTGGAAATCGGAAATATCCCACCTTCTGACTTAAAAAGTATACTGCTTAAATTCCTACTTACAAGGGTGTCACAAATCTAAAAATAAATATGACATCACACTGCCTGTAAAAGCCGCAATTGTCTGCCTTATTTATTTGTTTCTATTCTGTTTATACAGTGCCAACACATGGGTAGGTACAAAGTTGACTTGGCAATTTGTCTTTTTTACGAGGTGGGACTCTGCTTGTGAGTAAAGGGTACATTAGTCCTCAAAAACTACCTGGGAATCGGGGAGAGAGTTGGAACAACTGACGCTCACCTCTCCCACCCTTTTGTGTATTTACACTGTATGCTATTATCTGATTGCATGATTCTGTTTTGCTGTCTAAAAGTGCACACAGTTGCTTCAATCTGTATTAATGGCACACGCAGCAATAATGTTCCTGTGTAAAATAGGCATGTATTAGTTTTTTTGTACTAGTTAAAGTATTGTACAAACAAATATACTATATCAGACGACCCGATCCGTTGGTTGATGTAATGCAACTGAAAAAACGTCTTCATATCCACCACATACAGTATATAAAATAAATTAAACATTTGCAAAAAAGGTAGGTTTGTTGTTGGTGTATTACTGTAGTTTTTAGCATAATCACCTATAATAACTTGTGGTTGTCAGTCATGTTTTTTGTTGTTGTTTACTTTTTATTGGAACATTTGAAATCAGACCTCAGAAGTTTGTAGTTCCTACTTCCCAGTAGTCTGGAATGCAAATGTAAACGTAATTAGCATATGGAGGACATTGGTGTAGAGTGTACATAATAGAATGGACACCTGTTGTATGCCAGTTTATTTCATTAAAGTTTATTCAAAATACTTAAAAAGTCAGTTTGATCAAGAAAAATCATTATTTTTATCAAAGATACAGTATGTACTGTAGCACAATCAATCGCAACTAGACTGTTCAGTGTGTTTTAGAAGATGTCTCAGTTCATGCTTGAAGAAGCGATAGGACAGCTACTGGAGCTGCCCATTCTAGTCTTTCACTAGTTTCTTACCATACAATCCCAACATGTTCTTCTTTGTCCGTGACCAGGCATCACCACTGTGCTGACCATGACCACGCTGAGTACCATAGCCAGGAAGTCTCTCCCTAAAGTCTCCTACGTGACTGCCATGGACCTGTTTGTGTCCGTCTGCTTCATCTTCGTCTTTGCTGCGCTAATAGAATACGGCACGTTGCACTATTTTGTTAGCAACCGGAAGCCCAGCGCCAAAAAGGATAAGAAGAAGAAAAACCCGGTAAGTGACCTTCTAAAGCTAAATAAGGTCGCTTTGTAGTTCCAAGCTATGTAACATTCTACAATGCCACATATTCTTTATATAGGTGAAGGTTCAATGACATACTGGATGTCCCTCTCATAAAGTATTACGCTGAAGTTAATCCTCAGAAAAAAAAATGCTGCTTAGCATCCCTAAGGGAGCATCTTCCCAATCACTGTCACCTCGATTTACTCAATGAGAGAGGCCTTAAGCTCAAACAGTTGCCTAATCCCCCTGCACATCTGTTACACTTGTAATTTAGACCCAGATCACATGACACACAAGCACTTCCCTCATTTTAGCCTTCAATCCATCAAGAGATCATGGAGCCCCCGACTGAAGGGCGCAGAGCAATTCCCCCCCACCAAGGAGTGTCTTTAAATATTACTTTGTAAATACTGGCTTAGTTTCTATATTTAAATTATGTCGTAAATATAATACGCCTTTGCCACTGCATGGTACCAATTTGGCTCAACAAAACCCACGACGGACACTTTTCTATCAGCAAAGCAGGTACTATAAGGTACTATTTACTAGTACCTGGTCAGCCGGGGTGCAGCAATGCCCTTGTAAAAGAAACACAGATGCCAACATGAGCAGACCCCTTTAGCATAGTATTACACCCCACAGTCTCCACTTAGCTACAACGATCTGTGTCCTACAGTTGCTGCCCTTATTTTCCTTATGTGTACAATGTGCCAAGTATAACTGGTACTGTGTAGTGGCAAAGCCACAACAAGATACTGTATAACTCACCATGTATCCCGCCTTCCTATGCGTCCTCATAATATGTATGTCTCTCAACAGTATCTCCATTCTGGGTTAGATGTAAAATGTCAAATTTTCATGCATTATCTTGTTTTGTTTTCATTCTAATTATTGTTATTGACATCTCGTTTTTTTCTGTTTGTTGCTGTTTGTTCTCTTATTCAATTCCTCACATTCTTTGTTTCCGGTCCGGACAAAAGCTCCTCCGGCTCTTTTCCTCCAAGGTATATTGCCTGTGTCTGACTGCATGTGTCTGCTGCATTTTTTGGCTCGTTTGAGCCCTTGAGCACTTCACTGCTTTACTGTCTGCTCTACAGCAAAATATGCCCCCTTTCAGTTCCCTGCCTTTTGTTATACACCTCTTCATTTACTTAACAGGGTTGAGAAAGAAAAACAACATTAAAAAGGTGATCTCTGCTGTGCACAGAGCGGAGGCAGCCAGCCAGACATACTCAAGCAGTTTTTTGTTTTTGTGTTTACAATTTAAATAAGCGTCCCACTGATCCTGTACCGTGTAGAACACTGCAGTCCAGGCCCAGCGCGGACTGGTTCTGGCTCCCTCTGTCCTGTTTCACTCTTGTTGTTTCAGCCACAGAAAGTGTCTGCAAAAAAATGGAAAAAAACCTTCCTCTCTTTTTTTTCCTCCCCCTCGTTCTGCCAATGAAACTTTACCTCTGTGTTTGCTGGGCTTCTCAACCTGACACTTCCTACAGAGTCAGCAGAGCCTTAACAGACTGAAACAGACAACCCCTGCAGTGTGTTGACTCTAATTAGAGAAGCTTTGAACATCAGGTAAGTTGGTACAGCCAAGACAGGCACTGGACACAACTCAAATCTATACCTATATTTTATGGACAATGGTTTTGGATCAGATCTCTAAAATTCCACTTATCCTTTTCTGTCCACCTGACATGAGCAGAATTATAAAATGGGAAGGCAGGACCAGACTTCCCTAATTTCAGTCCCCTCTTCTAGTTGTAGCACAGGGGATACCCAATCTGACCTCAAAGGATGAGCCTAAACTCGGCAATCTGGTCCTTTTGATCACTACCCAAATTCTCTGGCCAAAGGTTGTTTTTGTTCAGCAATCTGTCTGCAACACATCACAATACAACAACTGGAAGAGAATTCAGGAGGGCCTGAGCAGCTCTACCGATGTGGAGGAGCAGTTGACGTCCCAAAGTCCTCTCCGTCACGACCAAAAACTTCTTGACCCTAGTTGTGGGTGGGAACACACCGGTGATTAAATTGCAATCGGAAATCTGTTTTCACCTCCACAAGGTGAAGCAATCAGTACATTAAGCCATATGCCAGTCACATGGTTCATATTCCCCTACTCGGGATGCATCCAAGAGACATCTGGGCATGCCAAGAAACCAGTTGAGGTAAAAGTAACCCCTAAATGTAGAAAATTGCTGGTTCTACTCAGTGTCTCCCACCTTAACTCTTAGGCATATGGTGGGAATGTCGACCAGGAAATTACACCAATCCACCTTTTGATGTCTTGATCCAAGATATCCCTAGGATACCGGAACCCTTCCACCATGGACAGGACTTTGCTCACAACTTCAAGAGCGCAATTCACCCAGAGAACCTGTAATTTAGAGGTTCTGTTTATTCTGTTTGTTCTTACATGTTAATTCTTCATCTTACCAAACTGGATTCTTCCAACTTTGTGAGAACTCTGTCTGATTGGGCGAGTGGGCGAGGCCAATCTCCGTCCCTCCTGGATGAGCGGACATACATTCTTATAGACACATTCCAAAACATTCCAAAAAAGAGAAAAACATATTCCCAGAAGAATAGAAGCTGCTCTATCAACAAAAGACAATGGTATCTGTATCTGTCCTTTGTATTTGTGTAGTGGTCCAGCATCCAAAACCTTTGTCCATATTGTGTAGAAATCTGCTTATCTACAAGTGAAACCCACAAAGATGGTCATCAATGCGGAATGAAAGCACAATCTCAAATAACCCAGGTTTTGTGCAAGGTTGTCTACTTTTCAGTCAGTTAAAGTTGCCAATGCCAGTGTGTTGTTCCTTTTTTTGGGTTTTATTTTTCTTTCTTTGTTTGCTGACAGCAACCCAGCACAGCCCGGCGTGAGCGGGACGCTGCTAATGCTCCTTCTGCTTGAGCTTCCACTCACTGCGCTGCCTCCGATGCAACCGATCCCCTTTGAGAACTGAGTCATAACCTGCTCGGCTAAATGCCTTCATTAACTCAAGACACTGTCCACTCATTCGGACCTAAAAAAAATAAAAATAACAAAGTGCTTTAAGCGACCCGTATGTTTGGGGTTATGTGTCATTTTCAAAAGGGACAGCGGGTTTGTGCACAAATGCTGGGCTAAATGAGGCCGTAGGGAATGAACTGTTAAGTCAAGTATTTAAAGCTTGTTTAAGGATGCATGCTAACAGCATAAAATGCTATGTTCTAACAACAAGCAATGCTCCTATTTTGCTGTAAGCATGGCCTCATGTAGTGAGTAGAACCTTATTAATGCTGGAAAACATACACAGAACATAGAATGTGGTTTTTTTTGTGTGTTAGAACAACACATTTTCGAAAGCACTGGTGTCAAGTTCTTAAAAGTTTTTCAAGATGCTTGGCGGCACATTACCTTTCAAAAGAAGTCAAATTTGACACTTAACCAGCAAGGTCAAGGATGCTTCAAATGCTGCCAACGCATTTATTCCGCCATGCAGCTAGAAATTCATTTTCTGCAACTAAAAAGTGGTGTGATGTTTAAACTTGGCATTTTTGAATACTGATTTTCTTCCAGATTCACTTCCTCTTCTAGTGGCTCTGGGAGCCGAACATTTTACTCAACTGCATAGAGTACATTGCAAAAAAGAGCTGACAAAATATAAGATAAAAAAAGATTATATTTTAGGAATAATTACTAAAAACTAGTGAAATTATCTGTCCTTGCAACTAGTTAATTTTATTTAATAATACATCGTAAATCAAGATTTGTATATCTAGAAATTAGCAGGAATTTAAAACTAGAATTAAGTATTTTCTTGCAATTTCTAAATTAAGCATCATTGGTATGTTGTAGAATCTTTAAACCTGATTTTCCATGTAGGGAATACCAAAATATCTTATTTTTAAATTAGAACAGACAAAAAAATAAAAATAATTCTAAAATTAAAATTATGTAAAATCAGTGACTAAAAATAAGTAAATAGCTCTCAAAACTAGGGAAATTTCGAGAAATAAAATTTGGGGATGTTTGCAAACTTTACACGGAACCTACAGTGTGTTAACTTTCCAACTTGTCTTAAATACATATCCTGCCCACTTAAGGCTTTCAGTACGTAATGATATGAACTCGTAGCCGTGTGTGTTGTTTGATAACGATTTAGTAAAGTTTAGCTACTAATGTTAGGGGTGTACCGATACAATACAATATCTATATTGGGGCTTTGAGTATTGGCCATTACCAATATTGACCTGATAGGATATCAGCAGGAATCATAGCACATGTTTTTAGTATGGAATATTAGGAAAGGTTTAATTAAGTGAATTTACTCAAACATATAACAGTTATAAGTCTGAATGCACTAAGTTAAGCCCATGACGCAGTTATTTCAATTATGCGGGCACTTTTGTCACCAGATACTTTCTAATACGCTGACACCTTAAAGACTTTGTATCTGTAAGTACTATGCAACTATACTGTAATATTTGATACTTGTTTGTATTAACAAATGTGGTGTTTTAGACTGCAATATTGTTCAATTAAACGGCACTTAGGTATGTCTAAGCTTGTGTGCTATTGTGTGCTTAGCTGTTGTGTAGCTACTAGCTCCTACATGGTGACCATTTGTACATGACTTCACTAAAATATGAGAAAAGACCAACTGTGTGAAACAATTCGAGGACATTTAGATGTTAACTGACTGTCCAGCTTTAGCTTCAGAATATAATTCGATACTGCTGATGTCAACCCCATATCAATATTGGACTGGGAAATCCCTACACTCAACGATGCGGAGCGGCCACAGGTGCAATTGGAACAATAGTCAATGGAAAATGTGCCTTAGATAATTAATCCTGTGCATGGAGCGAGAGACTCCAACTGAGTAGAAACTCGTAAGATTCAACACGTTACTAAGAGACCTCCATTAATGCTTCTGCTTTGGTTAGCATCTCAGCTAACTTTTTAGTAGTCCTCAATAACATCTATAAGGAGCCATTGGTGTGTTTCCTTATAAAGGGGTGTCTATTAGAGCAGAGGCCCCTGTGTGGGGAAATACTGTACAGCATTTTCGGAATTGCTATAAATGACTTAAAAAAAAAGTAACTTGTCATAATTTTGCAGCAGCTAAATTCATGTGGCTGCTAAAGGAACAGCCGTACTGTGCTGAAAAAAATATTACGGCAGCCCAAACGATATCATCTGCGTTAAAGGTCTCAGCAGAGACTGACCCATTGTCATTACAGGCCCCGCTAATTACAAGCACATAGGGGGTCATTATCCCTCTATTTGTGTTTTCTTGGCATTAAAAGGCTTCATTATGCAAGTTAAAGGCGCTAATTACATTTTGCTGACTAATGGCTCAATCTCAAATGAGGTTCCTCCCGTCAAGTCACGCTTGTAAACGGCGCTCGGTGCTGCAGACTGACTCTCCTTTTTTTTTATTCACCCCCCTCATCCCACTCCCACCCCGACACGATTCCTGTCCAAAGCAGACGCCCACGGTGGACATCCGCCCGCGCTCGGCCACGGCCATCCAGATGAACAACGCCACGCACATGCAGGAGCGTGACGAGGAGTACGGCTACGAGTGTCTGGACGGCAAGGACTGCACCAGCTTCTTCTGCTGCTTCGAGGACTGCCGCTCGGGGGCGTGGCGACACGGCCGCTTGCACATCCGCATCGCTAAGATTGACTCGTACGCGCGCATCTTCTTCCCCACCGCGTTCGGTCTCTTCAACCTGGTCTACTGGGTGTCCTATCTCTATCTCTAAGAGCGCGCGTCCAGCCTTATCACCATTGTGGGACTTCTTCAATGTTATTCCTTATCAACATCTCATTCGTTTTGGGCGTGACGGACATCGCAAATCTTGTAGCAGTCCATTTAACCGGCATGAAAAGATCGATAAACACTGATTATAATTATCCCTGCGTGTGTTAATCTTCACTGTGCCAATGCCTCGTTTTTTTTTGTTTTTGTTTTTTTGTTTTCTCGCACCCAGACAAATAGAAAATGACCCGCTGTTCATGTACAGTATATTTTACGTGAAATACTACACAATGTCAATCACTTTTATAAGGATGGGCTACCTTTCCAATCACGGACGGAATTGTTATTTTTCTTTTTTTAAAAGGGGACAAGAGACTCCCGCCGAAGGTTCTGAACTCCTGTTTCCATACCAGTGTTGTATTGAGCAAAATAACGCGACCGAAAGCAGTTTGTTAAGTTGCCTCTGCTGGTGGCTGCACGCCATTTAGAGCAATCAATGATGTTATTATGCTTATCCCTGGAGGAAATGTCTTCTAATAGCACAACTAAACGTCACATTTCTACACGGGGTCAGAGCTATGATGACTGTACAGACACTGTATATATTTTACAATCACACACTTTATATATTATTGCATGCACCTTTCAAGGCCAAAACAATCTTTATTTTATTGTTTGTTTTATCGTTTTTTTGGGGGCTACAGCTGGGTGTCATTCAGGGTTCCAATACACTTTCTTCACACTCAGTTGGTCAGGGTAGAGTTTAGTAGGGACTGTTTTGTGTTAAAAGCCGGCAATTAGATCACGAACTGTGCTTGTGCAAGATGAGACACAAAAAAATGCAGAATGACCTGAATATAAGACGCCATTTGGTCTAGAGATCAGTGTTAACCATACTTGTATGTATTTATTTGTTGCATCGATTTACATATCATACACACATGATAACGCGCCTGGTCTGTCAGAGCATAAAACAACAGCGCAAGAGGGATCATTAGTCTTGCCTAGTAGTGGGTCAAACGATACTGAAGCATCGATGCCTTATGAAACACAAGGAGCGATAGATACTGTGTCCCTGCATGTGTGTCACTTTAAGAAAAGAAAAAACATTTGACAGTTTGACTGCGAAGCGCCAAAATGCTTCTATCAGGAAGAAATTATTTAATTGACTTAAATGAAGTCGAAGAAGTGAAAAATTCTGGCGTCTGGGATCATTTTGATCTTTTAGCGCCAAATAAATTAAATGTTCTTATTTTCTGGTTTACTATTTGGCTCATTGATCAGAGTCGCCGGTTTCATATTCCTTTCTGTACAGATATATGTTTAAAAAAAAACCTAAAACAATTATATTTGCTAACTATTAATTTCATTTACAGGTAGGGACTTTTTTTTTGACCTTGATAAAACAGTAACACATTATCTGTGCAGTGTCAATACAGCTAGTGAGTGTGCCATACACTCACTGAAGTGTCATTTACCCATCAGTAGTGTTGCCATCTTAGCGAGTATTCAGAACCCTTAAGCGACAAGTCTTGTAGAGACTAAAATGAAAGCACATATCTCTCTTCTCAACGAGCACCGGGTGCGGTTGCGGGCCCCTTCTCCATCGAAAGGCGCTCGCCGGCAGCAAAAAAATAAAAGTTTATAGTTCGAAATATATGTTTTTGCTACTAATATTTGTTGCTTACTTTTTGAAAATGCGTAATGGCCATTTATGCAAATTTGACAATTTTTCCCGCTATCGCAAATAGAAACACTGATATGTGTACAATTATGTAAAAAAAAAAAAAAAAAAGTAGTTAGTGAGTTAGAGCTTTTCTGCCTGTCACTCACATGCACACCAGTTATCAAGTGGAATGGAGAGAACGGTGTTGGGCAAGTTAGCAAACAGAGGCACTATCATGCTAGTTTTAAAGTCAAAAACAAAAATCAATGCACTGCCCAGCCACTAAAAAACTATTTGTATTGTAATTAACGAGTTATTACACTAATACTGAAAAACTAGTATAGATTTTCTCTTATTTGTATTTTTATTTTATTTTATTTCTAAATAATATTGGGTCAGTATTGTATATGTGCTTGGAAAACTGCAGTTCACAAAGACGACAAAGCAACATTCCACTCTTAAGACAAGTGTGGGAAACTTACCAAAAAAACACAATGCCAACCATTAATTGAGTTTATTTTTCATCAATCGTGGGTTTATTTAAATCTTTTCAACAGTACCTCTGAGGTTCATCTGATTTTAGAATTGCATGGATTAAATGCTCTGCCCGAAAACGTCACATTAAAAACATGCGTTCCATTAAAAAAACAACAACAAAAAAACAGATGTGCAAGCCTTATTACTGAGCATCTCACTTCATGTTTGTTTATACTTGCTTTCATTTGCTTGGAAGGAAAGCATATGATTTGTAAATGTTGTGTATAATATATGATGCAAAAACAGATCATAAAAAAAAAATAAACCCTGGCCGTTTTTACAAAACAAAAAAAAACAAAAGAAAGAAACAGAAGGGTAGGGGGTGGGGGGTGTAAATCACATTATTTCTGTACATAAATGTTGAAAAGAAGGGTATAAATATATATTTTGTAATTTCCGCTTGTCACACTATATCAAATGACAGTATCTTAGACTTATTTAATGGACTGAACACAGAATAATACAAGAGTGGATGCTATTTATGTTTATTTATGGTATTTATTTATTTCATGGAAATAAATTGTACTTTATGTTTAAACAAACAAAAAAAATCAACGCATTCGATGCAAAGAGTGCATTTTTGACGTCGATATGTCAGTGCAGCGACTTCTCTTTTTCTCTGTTGTGATCGACGTTCTCACTGAGGCCTGTCCAACTGTTTTGTTTGTTCTATTGTGATTTCTCTGTCATGCCACAAATGTTCACAGCGGGGGGGGGACAACAAGGAGCGTTCGAGAACAATGTCCCATGTGACACATTTTTGTCATGTTTTTTTTCCTGTACTCTTAACGCTGATCCTGCCACACTACTAGCCTCAGCGTGTTGTTGGTGCACTCAAGCAGTGGTTCTCAAACGTTTCCCACAAATACCACCTCAGAAAACAATCTCCAAGTATCACCATAATGACCAACAATACAATACAGTACCGTAGTAAGCCCAAATATTCATTAAAAGCAAGGTAGATGTTTTATTTAACAACGATATTTCATTTTTTGGCCACTGTTACAATACAGTTTGAACAGTAACACTGTGTTTGGATATTTCATTGAGTGATTCTTTAGATAAAGCCCTCGTACCACTAGTGGTACCCGTACCACAGTTTGAGAATCACTGCTCTAAAGCAACCTTTCCCAAATTGAGGGTGGGGATGCAAAAATGTGTCATAAACTTGTTTTGTTTTTTTACTGTATGGTCCATTGTGAAAAGTAAGCTTTTTTTTATTGATCAGCAATCAGGCACTCATTTTACTGGCATTATTTATCTGTTTTTCTGTTTTTAATCATCAGTACAGCAGGGAGTGTCCAATGGTCGGTCCCAACACCATTAGTGACACGTGGACACCCCTTATGTATAAAATGTCAAATGTATGCTAACCCAGGTTTGATGTTTTCTAATAAATAAAAGAAACAGCATTTTTATTTTGGAATACTATAGTAGTGTCATATCGCCTACAATAGGGAAGGGATTCATATGGCCCTATTCCTGGGTGGATCAGATTAGAGGAAGAAGGGGTCGGGGGGGGGGGTAATTATTTTTCAAAGCAGTCTGCTGAAAATGATGGAAAGTGCCACGCTACATCGCAACTGACGCTGTGGTCAAAGTTGGAAATGCCATAAAACACATTTTAAGATTCAACATTCAACATTCTCCTGCCGGCTAAAGCAGACGCTCCAAGTTTGTCACGTTTCATGTGTCAGGTAAGCCGTGACGAATAGGGTCATATGAATCCCCTTCCTAATGTACATTGTGACACTACTTGTTTTCACAGCAGAAAATACCAAACCCAGAATTGTAAAGTGCATATCATTTTTGTTCGTGTGTGTTTTGGGGTTAAAAATTACACTCAACCCCCCCCCCCCCCGGAAAAACAGAAGGATGCAATGATTGTTTGTTTTTTTTTACTTATCAAACATCCTACAGGTTATTCAGTGTTCGTTAAAATATGTTTAGCAGTTAACTATGTTTAAAGAAAAAGAACAAAACGCCTACATATCAGCTTTGTGTTTTAGTCTAAATTGAATGTGTTAAACCAGACGATAAGACGGCTCTAGTTTTTGAAGGACGAAAAAACATTTTATATTCTTTTTTTTTTTTTTTTTACTTTTTTGCTCATATCTTATTCAACAAAAATATCAAAGATGTAATGGGTTTTTTTTTTGTTTAGTTTTTGTTATTCTTTTTATTAGACAATGTCACATATTTAAAAATAAATCATGCACTGTAAATTTATACTAATTGAAAACAGACGTTTGATTAAAAGGCCTTCACAGGGTTAAAAAAATGTGTGTGTGTGTGTATATACATATATATATATATATATATATGTATATGTATATATATATATATATATATATATATATATATATATATATATATATACACACAACCTATTACATGGTTGGAATTTAAATTTATATTTGTATTTATTTAATTTATATATATATATATATATATATATATATATATATATATATATATATATATATATATATATATATGTATATATATATATATATATATATATACACACACAACCTATTACATGGTTGGAATTTAAATTTATATTTGTATTTATTTAATTTATATATATATATATATATATATATATATATATATACTGTACATACATACATATATACATTATATATTTAGGGATCCAAAAATGTTTTTACACCTATTGAAAATTGAAGGACTGTTTGGCTTTGGGGTATTGTGGAATAATTGCCAGTTTTTCGTACACCTCTGAAAAATTTAACATGAAAAAAAAATTTTTTTTAGGAAAAATCATGTAGCAAATTACAACAAAAATGACGGCCTAAATACAACAAAAAATACAGCTTTCCTTCATTCATTGGTTAAATATTCTACAATCATTGTAGGTCATTGATTGTGTAATAAAAAAGATGGCACTAAAGTGTGTGTGTGTCACAAAATTACACATGTTAAAGAAAAAGGACCAAATTAGCCATTTTTACCGTTTTTGTGATGTCTGCTGTTCATTGCGATACTTATCAATACAACATTTCATTATAAAAGTTTCTAATATGTATGTTGTAAAAAAAAAAAAAGACGAGTTACAAAGCTTGGTTGAGATTCTCTTGCATCCCATATGTTACTTGTTTGGTATCTATGTCATTCTTCAGTTGTGTGCACATACTGACAATGGGGCACTGGGAGGTCTCTGTAGTATCCAAACCTGTACTTTTCATAAGGGAATTGCACATAGCTGTGAAATTTTACAATAAAATTGTTGCATTGATTTTCTGTGTTTTGATATGTTGTAAATTACGGTACAGGTGCCCGATAATAAACGCCGACAAGAAGTGGACCTGACCAAAATAAGAGTGCTGGAAAGTAAAAAAACTAAAATTTTTGTGGTGCATGTGTGACAGGAAGAAAAGCTCTGACTCGCTTTTCATCACCTGTGAGATCTGAGCCGAGGATGTCGTCGTGGCTTGTGCAGCCCTTTGAGACACTCGTGATTTAGGGCTATATAAATAATCTTTGACTGATAGTTGGTTTGCTTGTATGGACGTCTTTCGAAAACGCCTCGTGTTCGCGTGAAAACAGTTAAAGCGTGACATTTAGGAACATATTTGACAATCCACCCCCTGTGGACCGAGTAGTTTTGGGTCGCAGCTGCAGAGACGGCCCTGCATGAGAACACTCTTTCATGGACTCAAGTGGAGTGCAGAGATGCGAGTGTTTTATTAATAATGCATACTGCCCATGAATCATCTCTGAGGGCTTGGTTCTCTTTCATCACTCTGTGTGTAAGTGTGTGCGTGTGTTTGTGTGTTGATTGACAATATGAGTAGACTTGAGTTTTGGGTTGTCAGCATGAAAACCAAAGTACAAACCCCGTTTCCATATGTGTTGGGAAATTGTGTTAGATGTAAATATAAACGGAATACAATGATTTGCAAATCCTTTTCAACCCATATTCAATTGAATGCACTACAAAGACAAGATATTTGATGTTCAAACTCATAAACTTTTATTTATTTTTTTTGCAAGTAATAATTAACTTAGAATTTCATGGCTGCAACACGTGCCAAAGTAGTTTGGAAAAGGGCATGTTCACCACTGTGTTACATGGCCTTTCCTTTTAACAACACTCAGTAAACGTTTGGGAACTGAGGAGACACATTTTTTAAGCTTCTCAGGTGGAATTATTTCCCATTCTTGCTTGATGTACAGCTTAAGTTGTTCAACAGTCCGGGGGTCTCCGTTGTGGTATTTTAGGCTTCATAATGTGCCACACATTTTCAATGGGAGACAGGTCTGGACTACAGGCAGGCCAGTCTAGTACCCGCACTCTTTTACTATGAAGCCACATTGATGTAACACGTGGCTTGGCATTGTCTTGCTGAAATAAGCAGGGGCGTCCATGGTAACGTTGCTTGGATGGGAACATATGTTGCTCCAAAACCTGTATGTACCTTTCAGCATTAATGGCGCCTTCACAGATGTGTAAGTTACCCATGTCTTGGGCACTAATACACCCCCATACCATCACAGATGCTGGCTTTTCAACTTTGCGCCTATAAAAATCCGGATGGTTCTTTTCCTCTTTAATCCGGAGGACACAACGTCGACAGTTTCCAAAAACAATTTGAAATGTGGACTCGTCAGACCACAGAACACTTTTCCACTTTGTATCAGTCCATCTTAGATGAGCTCAGGCCCAGCGAAGCCGACAGTGTTTCTGGGTATTGTTGATAAACGGTTTTCGCCTTGCATAGGAGAGTTTTAACTTGCACTTACAGATGTAGCGACGGACTGTAGTTACTGACAGTGGGTTTCTGAAGTGTTCCTGAGCCCATGTGGTGATATCATTTACACACTGATGTCGCTTGTTGATGCAGTACAGCCTGAGGGATCGAAGGTCACGGGCTTAGCTGCTTATGTGCAGTGATTTCTCCAGATTCTCTGAACCTTTTGATGATATTACGGACCATAGATGTTGAAATCCCTAAATTCCTCGCAATAGCTGGTTGAGAAAGGTTTTTCTTAAACTGTTCAACAATTTGTTCACACATTTGTTGACAAAGTGGTGACCCTCGTCCCATCCTTGTTTGTGAATGACTGAGCATTTCATGGAATCTACTTTTATACCCAATCATGGCACCCACCTGTTCCCAATTTGCCTGCACACCTGTGGGATGTTCCAAATAAGTGTTTGATGAGCATTCCTCAACTTTGTCAGTATTTATTGTCACCTTTCCCAACTTCTTTGTCACGTGTTGCTGGCATCAAATTCTAAAGTTAATGATTATTTGCAAAAAAAAAACGTTTATGAGTTTGAACATCAAATATGTTGTCTTTGTAGCATATTCAACTGAATATGGGTTGAAAATTATTTGCAAATCATTGTATTCCGTTTATATTTACATCTAACACAATTTCCCAATTCATATGGAAACGGGGTTTGTAGTTCTTACAATGAACTGACCTGAAGGCTCTACTGTCTTGTGAAAGATCAGATGTGATTTGTTGCGTACTTGTAAGGAAGCAAGGGGTTGCTATGGTAACGATTTCGGTATCAATACATACATTATTACTGATGTGATGTGTTTTTTTTCTGTCATGTGAAAACAATTTACACAAACTGAAATCAGTAGTACTTTGAAATAACTTTCAAAGAAATGTCATGTGTAAATGTGTAAAAATATACAAGTAACAGTAAAAAAAGCAACTAGTTTTATATATATAAATATATATATATATATATATATATATATATATATATTTATATATATATATATGTATATATATATATATATATCTGTGTATATGTATATATATATATATATTTTTATTTTTATTTTTTTTATTTATTTGTGTGTGTATATACAAACCCCGTTTCCGTATGAGTTGGGAAATTGTGTTAGATGTAAATATAAACGGAGTACAATGAGGATTTTCAAATCATATTCAACCCATATTCAGTTGAATATGCTACAAAGACAACATATTTGATGTTCAAACTGAAACCAACATTGAATGACCGTGACCTTCGATCCCTCAGACGGCACTGTATCAAAAACCGACATCAATCTCTAAAGGATATCACCACATGGGTTCAGGAACACTTCAAAAAACCACTGTCACTAAATACAGTTTGTCTCTACATCTGTAAGTGCAAGTTAAAACTCTACTATGCAAAGCGAAAGCCATTTATCAACAGCATCCAGAAACGCCGCCGGCTTCTCTGGGCCTGAGATCATCTAAGATGGACTCATGCAAAATGGAAATGTGTTTTGTGGTCTGACGAGTCCACATTTCAAATTGTTTTTGGAAATATTGGACATTGTGTCATCCGGACCAAAGGGGAAGCGAACCATCCAGACTGTTATCGACGCAAAGTTTAAAAGCCAGCATCTGTGATGTATGGGGGTGCATTAGTGCCCAAGACATGGGTAACTTACACATCTGTGAGGGCACCATTAATGCTGAAAGGTACATACAGGTGTTGGAACAACAAATGCTGCCATCTAAGCGCCGTCTTTTTCATGGACGCGCCTGCTTATTTCAGCAAGAAAATGACAAGCCACATTCAACACGTGTTACAACAGCGTGGCTTCGTAAAAAAAAGAGTGCGGGTACTTTCCTGGACCGCCTGTAGTCCAGACCTGTCTCACATCAAAAATGTGTGGCGCATTATGAAGCGTAAAATTCGACAGCGGAGATCCCGGACTGTTGAACGACTGAAGCTCTACATAAAACAAGAATGGGAAAGAATTCCACTTTCAAAGCTTCAACAATTAGTTTCCTCAGTTCCCAATCGTTTATTGAGTGTTGTTAAAAGAGAAGGTGATGTAACACAGTGGTGAACATGCCCTTTCCCAACTACTTTGGCACATGTTGCAGCCATGAATCTCTAAGTTAATTATTATTTGCAAAAAAAATAAATAATGTTTATGAGTTAGAACATCAAATATCTTGTCTTTGTAGTGCATTCAATTGAATATGGGTTGAAAAGGATTTGCAAATTAATGTATTCCTTTTATATTTACATCTAACACAATTTCCCAACTCATATGAAAACGGGGTTTGTACAACAAACACGGCGGGGAATAGACGCTGTCGAAGTGGAGGCACGTATTGGTCTGTAAAAACATATTTTATGCAAAATGTTCACCAAAGAACCACCATTACATGTTATATAGACCACAAGGAAGTGTCTTAAATCTAGAAAAAAAAAATCATATGACCTCTTTAATGAGGCAAAAGTGTGAATAATAACTGGACAAACTTAATGTATATTTGGACTGGAATTAATACTGAATTGGACTTAGCAGCTTTATTCCAGTAAGATAAAATGACTCAAGTAAAAAACCTTTCTTTTTCAATACATCAACTTTAAGGTGCTTTCTTTACTTTGTAGCCTTAAACACCTGACCTCCAATAAGCATAATGTCAAGTTACCACCCTAACGCTTCATTAAGCGTGTGTGAAAATGTCAGCTGTAAAACGGTTTGACCTTTCTGACTAAGCGGTGACGGCTGGTGGGCGCGGCCGCGACTCTACGTGGCGATTTTCTAACCAGGTCAGGTCTCTCACGCCGAGGCGCTGCAGTACGACTTGTTCCCTCAGACGTTACAGTACATAAACACGCATTAATTAATGAACTCAGCTTAACTGCCAAGACGCAGGCAGATGATAAATAGGATGCACTGGGACCACTGGCCTTATGTGCACACAACACAGAACTATAGCATCCATCCCTGAAGACTAAGCGTGACTTGCATCGCCATAATCCTCACCGTAACAATCAGCTGTTATGTGATCATTATTTAGCTGTCGAAAAAAGGCAGTAACATGTGAGGTGGTGTCCACTATTGTATAGGTCAGACCTGGGCAATATTTTTGACTCGGGGGCCACATCGAGGGAAAAAAATGTGTCTGGGTGCCGGTGTGAAAAAAAAAATTAATAATAATAATAATAATAATATATATATATATATATATATTTTTTTTTTTTTTTTTTTTTGTGTATATATATATATATTTTTTATTATTTTTTTTTGTGTGTGTGTATATGTATATACGTGTATATATTTATGTGTGTATATATGTATATGTATGTACGTTCATTTGTCACAAAAAACATTCATGAAGTTTGGTTCTTTTATGAATTTATTATGGGTCTACTGAAAATATGACCGAATCTGCTGGGTCTTCAAAGATGTGTAAGTTACCCATGCCAGTCCGGATGGTTCTTTTCCTCTTTGGCCCGGAGGACACGACGTCCACAGTTTGCAAAAACAATTTCAAATGTCAACTCGTCAGACCACAGAACACTTTTCCACTTTGTATCAATCCATCTTGGATGAGCTCGGGCCCTGCGAAGCCGGCAGCGTTTCTGGGTGTTGTTGATGAATGGCTTTCGCTTTGCATAGTAGAGTTTTAACTTGCACTTACAGATGTAGCGACCAACTGCAGTTACTGACAGTGGTTTTCTGAAGTGTTCCTGAGCCCGTGTGGTGATATCCTTTACACACTGATGTCGCTTTTTGATGCAGTACCGCCTGAGGGATCGAAGGTCCGTAATGTGGCTCACGTGCAGTCATTTTGTCATGATCCGTGGTCCGGATCATGTTTTGTTTAGTTGGACTCCATAGTTCCTGTTTTTGCGCACCCTTGTTTGTTTTAGTTTCCATGGCGACCTATGATTTTCACCTGCCTCTTGCGTTCGGGACACACCTGTGTCTAATCAAGAGACCACTATTTAAGTCTGCCTTTGTTGATCACTCGTTCTGGCTTCATTCTTTGCGTCACGCCTTTGCCAAGTAAGTTTTTGTTCCATGCCATAGCCTATGCTAAATCTAAGCTTTACGTTTGTTAGGCACGCTTGCCTTTTTGTTGTTTGCTGTATGCTGTGGATTGCCTGTATTTTGGTAGTTGGGTGATTTATATTAGATAAATCTAATCCTACCTTAATGCCTTCGTTCGGAGCCGTCAGTCTTGCATTCCAGGAGAACAAACCTCTGTAAGCAGACCCTCGCCGTGACAGATTTGTCCAGATTTGTTTTACCTTTTGATGATATTACGGATCGTAGATGGAGTGAAATACCTAAATGCCTTGCAATAGCTCAATGAGAAATGTTGTTCTTAAACTGTTCAACGATTTGCTCACGCTTTTGTTGACAAAGTGGTGACCCTCGCCCCATCCTTGTTTGTGAATGACTGAGCATTTCATGGAAGCTGCTTTCATACCCAATCATGGCACCCACCTGTTCCCAATTAGCCTGTTCACTTGTGGGATGTTCCAAATAAGTGTTTGATGAGCATTCCCCAACTTTCTCAGTCTTTTTTGCCACTTTTGCCAGCTTTTTTTAAACATGTTGAAGGCATCAAATTCCAAATGAGCTAATATTTGCAAAAAATAACAAAGTTTACCAGTTCGAACGTTAAATATCTTGTCTGTGCAGTCTATTCATTTGAATATAGGTTGAAAAGGATTTGCAAATCATTGTATTCTGTTTTTATTTACGATTTACACAACGTTCCAACTTCACTGGTTTTGGGTGTTGTATATTAGGGCTGTCAACCTTAACGCTTTAATGTGATTAATACAAATTAATTATTGCGTTGTCAAAAATATGAATGATGATTAATCACTTCCGGGTTAAGACGCGTGCGTTTGTGACACAGTCTGTGATCACGATGATAGGCGGCCAATTTCGCTTCAAAACAGAACTTTTGGATAAAACTAAGGCAACTTGTTGATATTGCAGCAACAAACATTTTTTTTTTTATCATCGACGCACATCAAGTTTATAATACCATCTTAAAGAGAAACACATACTCGAGGATGGCGCCGACAGTGTTGTCAATCCTCTTGGCAGCTACTAACGACAAATCTAATGACTTTTTCTAGGGATATTGGATACTTTTTTTTGTGTTTTGTAGACTCTGAGGTGAAAGCAAGCAGCAGTCACCATCCTCAGCGAGCAGTGACGGTTGCTGCCGGTCAGCTGGTGCTGCCGCGCTGATATCTACATGGTTGCATGAATGTTAGTTACATCGACACCAAGCAGAGGAGAACGCTACGCTGGCAAAGTTTACTGATTCAATGTTGTCAACAAAAGTAGCACAGTTACCGTATTTTTCGGAGTATAAGTCGCTCCGGAGTATAAGTCGCACCAGCCGAAAATGCATAATAAAGAAGGAAAAAAACATATATAAGTCGCATTTTTGGGGGAATTTTATTTGATAAAAGCCAACACCAAGAATAGACATTTGAAAGGCAATTCAAAATAAATAAAGAATAGTGAACAACAGGCTGAATAAGTGTACGTTATATGACGCATAAATAACCAAATGATAACGTGCCTGGTATGTTAACGTAACATATTATGGTAAGAGTCATTCAAATAACTATAACATATAGAACATGCTATACGTTTACCAAACAATCTGTCACTCCTAATCGCTAAATCCCATGAAATCTTATACGTCTAGTCTCTTACGTGAATGAGCTAAATATTATTGTTTGATTATTTACGATAATGTGTTAATAATTTCACACATAAGTCGCTCCTGAGTATAAGTCGCACCCCCGGCCAAACTATGAAAAAAAACTGTGACTTATAGTCCGAAAAATACGGTAAGTTAAACATATACCTTTGCTAAATGGACAGCCACCGCATGTAGGACATCTAACATCTGTGAAGACCAAGTCCTGTGAGAAGATGTCATTAACATCTGTCGTACAATACCTGTCGCACAATATATATACCTGTACTACACAAACAAGAGCATCAACTTGCAACTACAGATTGAATGTGAATTAATTTTGTTCCCTGGAGAACATTGGACATCTGTGAGCAATCACAACAAGCTGGGGTCGCATTGTACCCAAAAAAAAAAAAAGAGATCAGCATTGTCATCTGAAAAAGGTAAACAAGCTTGTTCGTTTCAACAGTTTTTTTTAAACTAAAGAGAAACTGGTGTTTCATTAAGTTGTTTAATACGTTATCGATTAGTAACTGTACCTTGTTTGCAAGATTATTGCAAACTGCAAAACCTTTCAAAATGTGCACTTAATTTCCACCAAGTTTTGAGCAAACTTATGACTTGCAGTTCAGTAAAACAATTAAAAAAAAACATTTATGTAAGACATTCCGACTAAAAAAACTGTATTTATACCCAAATATTGGGGTATTTTCTTTACTAAATTTATTTATGCAAACAAATAAGAATCTGTGATTAATCATGATTAATAACAGCTTTAGAGTTTGATTAATCTGATTAAAACATTTATATATATATATATATATATATATATATATATATATATATATATATATATATATATATATATATATATATGTCTTAATAAGGTTATCCAAAAAATAGTGCTCGATACCGTAGTAGAGCGCAATATATGTATGTGTGGGAAAAAAATCACAAGACTATTTCATCTCTACAGGCCTGTTTCATGAGGGGGGGTACCCTCAATCATCAGGAGATTTTCTCCTGATGATTGAGGGTACCCCCCCTCATGAAACAGGCCTGTAGAGATGAAATAGTCTTGTGATTTTTTTCCCACACATACATATATATATATATATATATATATATATATATATATATATATATATATATATATATATATATATAGGGCAGCACGGTGTAAGAGGGGTTAGTGCGTCTGCCTCACAATACGAAGGTCTTGAGTAGTCCTGGGTTCAATCCCGGGCTCAGGATCTTTCTGTGCGGAGTTTGCATGTTCTCCCCGTGACTGCGTGGGTTCCCTCCGGGTACTCCGGCTTCCTCCCACCTCCAAAGACATGCACCTGGGGATAAGTTGATTGGCAACACTAAATTGGCCCTAGTGTGTGAATGTGAGTGTGAATGTTGTCTGTCTATCTGTGTTGGCTCTGCGATGAGGTGGCGACTTGTCCAGGGTGTACCCCGCCTTCCGCCCGATTGTAGCTGAGATAGGCTACAGCACCCCCCGCGACCCCAAAGGGAATAAGCGGTATAAAATGGATGGATATATTTATATATATATATATATATATCCATCCATCCATTTTCTACCGCTTGTCCCCTTTGGGGTCGCGGGGGGTGCTGGAGCCTATCGCAGCTGCACTCATGTGTATGTATATATATATATATATATATATATATATATATATATATACATATATATATATATATATATATATATATATATACATATATATATATATACACACACATACGTATATATATATATATATATATATATATATATATACATATATATATCTTTATGCACACATTTCTAAGGGGTTTCCCCTTAATGTAATTGAATACATAACTATAATATATATATATATATATATATATACTGCTTACACTTGTCACCAATTAAAGTGCCTCTGACCAACCCCAAATAAAGTTCAGCTGTTCTAGTAGGCTTTTTATGACATTTTTGTAGCCTCATCTTCCAGTACTAGCCATGGTCCACCAAGAACTTCCAAAACATCACAGGGGTTGTTCAAGAACATCATTTAGGTGAAGGCTACAAAATAATTTCCAAGGAAGTAAATATACCATGAAAAACAGTGAAGACTGTCATCATCAAGTGGAGAAAAAATTGATGATAAGACGAGAAGGAAACTAGTCAGGGAGGTCGACGGCAATACTGAAGGAGCTGGCTGTGTAGTATATGTGACAACAATCTCCTGTCTTACAAAGAAAAACTTCAGAGAAAAAACAACAAAATTAATTCAGCAAAAAAGACATTTGAAATCTCACAAACGCATGTGGAAAAATGTGTTGTTCTGCTCAAACCAAGGCTGAACTTTCTTGACATAATTCCAAAAGGTATATTTGGTGCAAAAACCAAACTGCTCATCACCACAATAATAATACCTACAGTGAAGCATGGTGGTTGCAGCTTCATGCTTTGGGGCTGTTTTTCTTCAGCTGGAACTGCGGCTTAAGTCAGGGTGGAGGGAATTATGAAGAGTTCCAAATACCAGTCAGTGTCGGCACAAAACCTTCGGCCTTCTGTTAGAAAGCTGAAGATGAAGAGGCACTTCATCTTTCAGCATGACAATGACCCAAAGCACACATCTAAATCAACAAAAGAATGGCTTCACCGGAATAAAATTGAGGCTCTGGAAAGGCTTAGCCAGAGTCCAGACCTGAATCCAATCGAACATCTCGGGGGTGATCTGAACAGGGTTGTGCACACGAGATGACCTCGCAATTAATCAGATTTGGAGCAGTTGGCAAATATCGCCACATCAAGATGTGCCACGCTGTTAGGCTCCTATCCAAAAAGACCCGAATGCTGTAATAAAAGCCAAAGGTGCTGCAAAAAAGTATTGGTTTAAGGGTGTGCATATTTATGCAGCCAGGTTATCCATCCATCCATCCATCTTCTTCCGCTTATCCGAGGTCGGGTCGCGGGGGCAGCAGCCTAAGCAGGGAAGCCCAGACTTCCCTCTCCCCAGCCACTTCGTCCAGCTCTTCCTGTGGGACCCCGAGGCGTTCCCAGGCCAGCCGGGAGACATAGTCTTCCCAACGTGTCCTGGGTCTTCCCCGTGGCCTCCTACCGGTCGGACGTGCCCTAAACACCTCCCTAGGGGGGCGTTCGGGTGGCATCCTGACCAGATGCCCAAACCACCTCATCTGGCTCCTCTCGATGTGGAGGAGCAGCGGCTTTACTTTGAGCTCCTCCCGGATGGCAGAGCTTCTCACCCTATCTCTAAGGGAGAGCCCCGCCACCCGGCGGAGGAAACTCATTTCGGCCGCTTGTACCCGTGATCTTGTCCTTTCGGTCATAACCCAAAGCTCATGACCATAGGTGAGGATGGGAACGTAGATCGACCGGTAAATTGAGAGCTTTGCCTTCCGGCTCAGCTCCTTCTTCACCACAACGGATCGATACAGCGTCCGCATTACTGAAGACGCCGCACCGATCCGCCTGTCGATCTCACAATCCACTCTTCCCTCACTCGTGAACAAGACTCCGAGGTACTTGAACTCCTCCACGTGGGGGAAGATCTCCTCCCCAACCCGGAGATGGCACTCCACCCTTTTCCGGGCAAGAAGCCAGGTTATTTCAATTTTTATTTTTATTTTATATGTTTCCTCTTTAAAGGTTTCAGTTTGTTTTTTATTTGCATTGTACAGGTAATAGGTCACATGATCGATACTGAATATTGATACCGCCGATACCAGATTTGTACGCTTCAAAATCGATTTCCAAATCAAAATATCAATACTTTTGATACTTCAGTTATTTGACATGATGTATATAATGAACAGGAACACAGTGTAAAGTAACTAAATCATTGAGATCTTAATTAAATGAAACGTGTTGGAAACGTTGGGCATACACAAAGTGTATGACACTACATTAATATAGGCAAAAAAGGCCAAGATTCAGGTAAAGTTTCATAAAATGATACATAATAATTGCAATAAAACAACCATTTTGAACGTCGTGTTTAAGAAAATTACTAGCAGTTAAAATGAGTGATACAATATTACAAAACAGCAAGTGTATGTTAAAGTTAAAGTCCCTCTGCATTTGACCCATCCCCATGTTCACCCCCTGGGCGGTGAGGGGAGCAGTGAGCAGCAGTGTGCGCCCCGCTCGGGAATAATTGTGATTTAACCCCCAGTTTAAAAATGTATCCTTTTATTGTAGGCTATTTGGAGACACTACATACAGAGTTGAATATAAATAAGATAATGCATTCAGTGAATAATAACGCCATCGTTTGTTTCACCCTGTGATTTGATATCATTTGAAGATGATTGCCACAAGAGGAGCAACAAGTTGAAATACACATTTTATATAGGGGAAACTGGGTAACACACGGCACACTGACAAAGATTAACCTATTGTTACTATAACAATCTACAAGGTTAATACAGTTTACTTTTTCCCCTCCATTCATCTGCTTTCTTTTGTATTTGAAGTTCTCATTACATATATGTATTGTTGCATTTGAAACAATTGTATTGTTGATAATAGAGGTAATTATTGTTATTATTCATTATCAATAGTGCTTTTTCTATTGGTATTTGTATTGCTTCATTTGTAGTGTAATAATGTTCATTGTCATTTCTGTATTATTATTATTGATTTCACTAACTGCTTCTTTGCTATTACTTTTACTATCATATTTGTACATATCCTCTTTGCTGATGTTGTTCTGTTGTTGTTATTGTTGTGTTTGCTGTTGCTGTTGTTGTTGTCTCTGTCTTATCCCCCTCTTGTCCCCGCAATGTCCCCCTATGTCTTCCTTTTTTTCCTCTTTCTGCTCCGGCCCGGCTGCACCAAATAATATAAATCCATTTAATAAAGTCAAATACAAATAAGGCAACAAGAGAAGTATCCCACACTTCTCTTGTGTAAAGTAAATATGTACAGCCGATACGGGCATCTACATCAACTATATGATTTGCCTGAGTAGCTGGACAGGACAAAAAAAAAAAAAAAAAATTAAATACACATTTTGTTGAACACATTAGGTATATTTACACAAAGAATCGGATCAGTATCGCTGATACCAGCCGAAAATGTTACTCCGATCGGTAAGAACATCAGTGGTATCGCACATCACTAACATTCAGAGAAAAATTAAATTGGCAAAACTGAAGTTGGGGGCATTGGCCTGACATAATGTGCAAGGATTGATCATCAGGACTCCTCTTCCTCCTATCCAGGAGATCGCAAAAAGCCGCTGCCTGACCAGGGCTCAGTAAGTCTGCAAAGACTCCTCTCACCCCCACCAAGGACTGTTTTCACTGCTGGACTCTAGAAAGAGGTTCCGCAGCCTCCGAAGCAGAACATCCAGGTTCTGTAACAGCTTCTTCCCTCAGGCTGTAAGACTCTTGAACGCTTCATAATTAAATTATCCCCTCAACTCCCCCCAAAATGGATTAACTCGCTGGAATAAAAAAGACAATACAACATACATCCATAAACGTGGACGCATGTGAAAAAGTGCAATATATTTATCTGTACAGTAATCTATTTATTTATTTATATATATTTATTTATTATATATATATTATTTATATATATTTATCATTTATATATGCACCTTATTGCTTTTTTATCCTGCACTACCATGAGCTTATGTAACAAAATTTTGTTCTTATCTGTGCTGTAAAGTTCAAATTTGAATGACAATAAAAAGGAAGTCTAAGCCTAAATTTAAGTCTAGTCTAATTTGCATGAATTGTCGTGATCGTGGCATCACAAATTCATGGAATGACTGGATATTGCATTTATCGGTCCATACATTTTACACATACAGTGAGAAAGTGATATCTTTTTAGACAGCGTATCGCGGTATTTGTGGGACTTTTGTACTCCGTTAAGTAGCCGTAACCTGCCAGGAGTAAACAGCAAATGTCAACAACATGGTGAACTTCTTCCAGCGCTAGTTAAGCACAGCAGCAGTTGGTCCCTCCCCCCCTTCCCCCCTCGCCTCCCCCCTGTGGGCAGGGTGTCAGCTGCAATTGAAGCCGTGTGATTATTACACAAGGGTTACCACGCGGTGTGCCTTCAAAGCCTTTCATCAGCTGAGGTACACGCTCCTCACGGAGTCCTGCATTCATTATACATGAAGACTGCCACATGGCTCACTTTTTTTAGGACTTCATCCTTTTGGCTTTCATCATTTCACGAATGCAATGAAATATTTAAAAAGTCATGCATGCATTAACATATAGTCCCAATCTATGGCTGGCAGGGTAATGTTTAAGGGGGGGAAAAGGTGACTTGGTTTACTTTGTGTTAGAGATACACGTATATGAATCATCAACGTGAAATATTAACTTGTTTATTTACTCACCCCTGCTACCGCTCGCTAAAAACATGTCCCTAATTGGACAACTGTTATTTTCACTGTGTATGTAGAAATGTGTTTCACTGACTCACAGGTGCTCCACAAAGACTCAAGTTTCACTGACTCATGTATTGAGGAAGGCTCAAATTTCTCTGGCTCACAGGTGATCAACAAATACTCACGTATCATTGACACGTGCACTGAGGAAGACTGGAGTTTCACTGGATCCCGGGTACTCGACAAAAAGTCGAGATTTACTGATTCACTGGGTGAAAAAGACTAACGTTTTAATGGCTCAGAAGCTGACAAGGACTCGACTTATCCTAACTCGAGGGTGCCCGACTGAAACTCAAGTTTCACTAACTCATGGATTGAGGAAAACCCAAGCTTTACTGACTCACAAATTTTTTTGGGGGGGCAAAGACTTAAAGGCCTACTGAAATGTGATTTTCTTATTTAAACGGGGATAGCAGGTCCATTCTATGTGTAATACTTGATCATTTTGCGATATTGCCATATTTTTGCTGAAAGGATTTAGTAGAGAACATTGACGATAAAGTTCGCAACATTTGGTCGCTGATAAAAAAGCCTTGCCTGTACCGGAAGTAGCAGACGAGTAGCGTGACGTCACAGGTTGTGGAGCTCCTCACATCTGTACATTGTTTACAATCATGGCCACCAGCAGCGAGAGCTATTTGGATCGAGAAAGCGACAATTTCCCCATTAATTTGAGCGAGGATGAAAGATTCGTGGATGAGGAAAGTGAGAATGAAGGACTAGAGGGCAGTGGGAGCGATTCAGATAGGGAAGATGCTGTGAGAGGCGGGTGGGATCTGATATTCAGCTGGGAATGACTAAAACAGTAAATAAACACAAGACATTTATATACTCTATTAGCCACAACTCAACCAGGCTTATATTTAATATGCCACAAATTAATCCCGCATAACAAACACCTCCCCCCTCCCGTCCATATAACCCGCCAATACAACTCAAACACCTGCACAACACACTCAATCCCACAGCCCAAAGTACCGTTCACCTCCCCAAAGTTGATACAGCACATATATTTCCCCAAAGTTCCCAAAGTTACGTACGTGACATGCACATAGCGACATGCACATAGCGGCACGCACGTACGGGCAAGCCATCAAATGTTTGGAAGCCGCAGCTGCATGCGTACTCACGGTACCGTGTCCGCGCAACCAATTCAAAGTCCTCCTGGTAAAAGTCTCTGTTGTCCCGGTTCTCCACAGGCCAATGGTAAAGCTTGACTGTCATCTTCCGGGAATGTAAACAATGAAACACCGGCTGTGTTTGTGTTGCTGCAGTCGGCCGCAATACACCGCTTCCCACCAACAGCTTTCTTCTTTGTTGTCTCCATTGCAAAAGATTCACCAACACAGATGTCCAGAATACTGTGGAATTTTGCGATGAAAACAGACGACTTAATAGCTGGCCGCCATGCTGTCCCAAAATGTCCTCCACAATCCGTGACGTCACACGCTGACGTCATCATACCAAGACGTTTTCAGCAGGATATTTCGCGCAAAATTTAAAATTGCACTTTAGTAAGCTAACCCGGCCATATTGGCATGTGTTGCAATGTTAAGATTTCATCATTGATATATAAACTATCAGACTGCGTGGTCGGTAGTAGTGGGTTTCAGTAGGCCTTTAAGTTTCCGTGACTCGACAGATTAGATTTTTAGTTTCTTTGAGTCACGTGTGCTTGACGACGACTCGAGTTTCTTTGACTCACAGGTTGACGATGACCCAAGTTTTCCTGACTCGCCGGCGCTCGACAAAGATTCAAATTTCACCAAGTCTGGGGTTGACAAAGACCCGAGTTTCACTGACTCAAGAGTGTTTGACAAAGACTCAAAGTTTCACTAACACTTGGGTTGACAGAGACCTGAGTTTCACTGACTCACGAGTGTTCGACAAAAACTCGAGTTTCAGTGACTCGGGTTTTCCTGATTCACGAGTGCTCGACAAAGGCTCAAAGTTTCACAAACACTTGGGTTAACGTAGACCCAAGTTTCACGTTGACTTTATTTTTAAAAGAGGGACAGTACATACTAATGAACACACTCATGTAAATATGCAAGATTGTAGCCAGTGGCCAATTTCCATCTTTTGTTCCTGCGGCAATTAATGCCAAGCACATAAGAACAGGACTGCAGAAAACAATAATAATAAAACAATAATAATAGAAAGTGCAGTAGGACCTAATAAAATGAAACAATAAAACAAATTACCAATGACAGAGCAGCAATTAAACGACCATACAGTTGGTTTTAAGTATAAGATTGCTAAAGTCCTCAAGTGCTTTAGACAATTGCACATTGCCTGTTACGAAGTGCTAATTCACAAGTTTGTTAAGTGCTGGTGTAAATTGCACATTGCCCTATTGCACTTATTGCGTGTGTGTTTAGGTATTATTGCACACTGCACAGGTTAGCATACGTAGCTATGATTATGTACGCACTATTTCACAACATTTGCATACATAAAGTGCATGCAAGCTGGCAGAGTCACAAGACTGGTTTATTACCAACTGACTCGCAGATGTTTGACAAAGACTCGAGTTTCAGTGAGTCACAGGCTGACGAGGACTCGATTGTTCCTGATTCAAGGGTGCTCGACAAAGACTCAAATTTCACTAACTCCTGAGTTGATGAAGACCCAAGCTTTACCGACTCACAGGTGTTTGACAGAGACTGGAGTTTCACTGACTTACGGGCTGACGAGGACTCGTGTTCCACTCAGTCACAGGTACTCGACGAAGACTTGATTTTCACTGACTCGCAGGCTTACGAGGACTCGTGTTTCACTGAGTCACAGGTACTCGACCTCGACTCAGTCTTGAGGAGGTTGGGGACTTCTTGTGCACGCACTCAGCAACTAGAGACTCCGGTGAATTAGAGATGTCCGATATTATCGTCCGATTAATGCATTAAAATGTAATATGGGAAATTATCGGTATCAGTTTTTTTATTATCGGTATCGGGTTTTTTTGTTGTTATTTTATTATTAAATTATTAATTATTTAAAATTATTTTATAAAGAATTAGTGCACCAACCCAAAAAACCTTCCTCCCCCATTTACACTCATTCACACTCATTCACACAAAAGGGTTGTTTCTTTCTGTTATTAATATTCTGGTTCCTACATTATATATCAATATATATCAATACAGTCTGCAAGGGATACAGTACGTAAGCACACATGATTGTGCGTGCTGCTGGTCCAGTAATAGTACTAACCTTTAACAGTTAATTTTTACTCATTTTCATTAATTACTAGTTTCAATGTAACTGTTTTTATATTGTTTTACTTTCTCTTTTATTCAAGAAAATGTTTTTAATTTATTTATCTTATTTTATTTTATTATTACCTTACCTTATCTTCACCATACCTGGTTGTCCAAATTAGGCATAATAATGTGTTAATTCCACGACTGTATATATCGGTTGATATCGGTATCAGTTGATATCGGTATCGGTAATTAAAGAGTTGGACAATATCGGAATATTGGATATCGGCAAAAAGCCATTATCGGACATCCCTACAGTGAATCAATTACCCTATTTACTTCAGCGAAAGAAGTTGAGTCAGTGAAAATAATGGAGTACCACATTGTGCATAAACATTGAGAAAACTATGCCAACTGAAGAACATTTAATGATTACATTTATGGCTCTGAAACAAATATTTTCAGACATTACGCACATGTTTGACCGACCATCCCGTAGACTTTGACTTTGTGGAATATTTTGAGTATTTGTCCATATGGTGGTTAATATCGTTATTAACTGTCAGGAGGAGACATGCCATTACTTATATGGTGGATGCATGCATGTGCTTGTGTGTAACTTAGAATACAATAGGCTTTGACGATTGACGATTATTTTGAGTTGGTTTATTTCTATCATACAAAGCGGCAGTTATTAATAACTACCGGGAGGTGCCACCTCATTATAGTAATAATATGGCACGTGAGAGCTTCAGGACAGGCAGTTTGCATGCACAAAAAGACGCTGTTTGTTTAATCTTTAAAATGTAAAAAACAATAACCGTGCTTTTGTGTTTTCCTGTTAATATTTGCCACATCATTGTTACGGTACAGCGGGGAAGAAGGAGACAGCACAGATGCAGGGACGTCAATTAGGTCTATTTATTTATATACAACATTATGAAGTGTGAAACTAACCCAGAATATGTATGTGTGCGACTATGTGTAGTGATTATATGTTGAGTGTTACCGGGAGTGGGCAGCATGGTGGAAGAGGGGTTAGTGCATCTGCCTCACAATACGAAGGTCCTGAGAAGTCCTGAGTTCAATCCCGGGCTCAGGATCTTTCTGTGTGGAGTTTGCATGTTCTCCCCGTGACTGCGTGGGTTCCCTCCGGGTACTCCGGCTTCCTCCCACCTCCAAAAACATGCACCTGGGGATAGGTTGATTGGCAACACTAAATGGTCCCTAGTGTGTGAATGTGAGTGTGAATAATGTCTGTCTATCTGTGTTGGCCCTGTGATGAGGTGGCGACTTGTCCAGGGTGTACCCTGCCTTCCGCCCGAAACGCAGCTAAGATAGGCTCCAGCGACCCCCTGCGTCTTCGAAAGGGACAAGCGGTAGAAAATGGATGGATGGATGGATGATACCGGGAGTGTTGAGCGAGGTGCGGAAGTCCAAAAGGGCAAGGCAAGCTCGGAGATCCGGGGACAGGCGGGAGGTCAGGGGAAAGAACGAGGCGTCAAAGTCCGTGTCCAGGCGGGAATTTGAGATCCAAAGAGGCATCCAGGGAACCAGAGGGAATACGGGGAGACGAGACACACAGCTCGTAACCAGGGAATGGAGAAATGGCTGCTGGATGGCGACAAGGGACACAAGACAAATGAACACAGAGAGATAGAGAGTGCGCATAGAGCTAGACATGTGTAGGCTTACTGTACAGCACAGGTAGCGACGTTCTGGCCCGGAACGCAGGTTTGCGCTGGCTTAAGAAGCGCGGCGTCTCATCAGCTTCAGGTGTGCAGATTGCTGATTGATTGCAGCCGCTTGCTGCAACAGGAGTGGCGCGCGCAGATGCACGCTTGGAGGTGCGCACAGATGAATGCGCATTGGAATGCGCCCGGGCCGTGACAATCATACAATGTGGAGGACAAATGTGGAGCATGTTACCTGATGTTTTTATTTCATATAAAGAGACAAAATGGTGCTTTCAGGTTCCGGTGCTTTCAAAGAAGCCCCCAGGTGTTGCCAGCTAGACCGTAGAGCGGGGAAAAAGCCAACATTTTAGCATAGATGAATGGTTGGCTTGCTTTGACCAGTTTCAAACAGGATTGTATCTATGCAGGAGCAGTAGCAGGTGCAGGGTGGAAACACAGCGGACTGAATTAAGGGCAATTTTTCTGATCTAGTTATTATGACTAGTACATGTACATTCAGGCATGGTGTCGTCATCATAGCGTTTGTCATGGCAGATATGAAGGGAGAATACAATTGCACTCTGGTCTTAAAACATCCGACAGTGTAGAAAGAAGGATAGAAGTCATTTAAAGTCAGTAAAAAGGACATAACTTATATATATAGTGCTCTTTGTGGCCCCTGGCAGATGTCATTTATGCTTTGTTACACTTTGCAAAGACTGCAAGCCATGAGGCAGGAAGCTGAAAGTGAAGTGTGCGACCCCCTTAGGGAATCTCCACCACGCATCTACCATGTTCCGTATTAGCATGCAGGCCAGAGAAAAGGCTGCAGGAGGTGAGGAATAAAAAAGACTTCAAAGATTTCAATCTCAAATCGCTTCCACAGATTCCTTCATGGTGAAATTAGCAGCTGCTTTGGGTAATTCCACAGATAAAAGTGACAGATAGGACGGCCTAGAAACAGCGTAGCAACGTCCCTTATTTAGAAACTGCTTTACATATTTGAAAAAAGATGCATGTTAATCAACAGTGAATGCCGGGTTAATTCTCTATCGAGCCAACTATAAGATGACCCGTCATGCTTAAGGTTATATTTAATACTAAATGATATCACTTTCCATGTAACTCGAGTAGTTTGCTACATGCGGATCAACCCAAATTCCGATCATATCATTACTCGATAGGTTAAGAGTGTGATTGATATTTTTCTTTTTTATATTCATGCTTATTTATACAAATCTGTTTTCTTCAAATATGTGTTATATAGCTCTACATATTATTGTCTTGTTTACAGACTTAGGGAATAAGTAATTGAACACAGGAGGACTTTGGGAACAAAAAACTAATTAATTTAAATGAGAGCAGATAGTTTTTGCTCGTTTGTTTTGTGCACTTTATTTTGCACAAAATACTATGTAATGATAAAGATAAATTGTTGTATTTGTTTTATCTATTTCCTTATATTGCTTTTTGTATTTTTTTAATTTATTGTTAAATTGTCCACAAATAAGATTGGAGTACATTTTTTGTTGTTTGCATAAAGTTGTCCTGTGTTTTATTCTGAATGTAATAAAATCATAATTCATCAGTTTGATACATTTTTTATATGACTCTGAGTGCAAAAAAAATTATGTTGAGTGATCTTGAAAATGTTAGAGTAAAAACTTATTGATAAAGGTGTCAGCCATACTGGGCCAGTATTTACTTGGTATCAAATTGAGACTAAAATGTGCAGTATCGTCCACCTCTACTGAATACAGATCGCACGCTAAAAGGTACAATTGCACAAATACCTCGAAAAATGGTTAAAACCTAAAAATATATATACGGTAGGAAGGGGATTCATATGGCCCCATTTGTCACGGTTTACCTAACACATGAAACATGACTAATTGTAGGCTTGCACTTTCCGCCAGACGGCAGGAGAGTGTTGAATATCTTAAAATGTCTTATGTTGCAATTTCAACTTGAAACACAGCGTCAGTTGCTATGTGGAGTGGCACTTTCCATCGTTTTCCGCAGACTGCATTGCAAAATTATCAACAAAACCTCTTCCTCTCACGGGGAATCCACTGAAGAATGGGGCCATATGAATATTTGTTACCCAACTTCTATTAATTAATTAGTCAACTTTGTCAGCCAATTAATTTTATTTTTTCCTCTGCAGTGGATATTTATGTTTTATATTATAGGTTATAGGTAGGGATGTCCGATAATGGCTTTTTGCCGATATCCGATATTCCGATATTGTCCAACTCTTTAATTACCGATACCGATATCAACCGATATATGCAGTCGTGGAATTATGCCTAATTTGGACAACCAGGTATGGTGAAGATAAGGTACTTTTAAAAAAAATTAATAAAATAAAATAAGATAAATAAATTAAAAACATTTCTTGAATAAAAAAGAAAGTAAAACAATATAAAAACAGTTACATAGAAACTAGTAATTAATGAAAATGTGTAAAATTAACTGTTAAAGGTAAGTACTATTAGTGGACCAGCAGCACGCACAATCATGTGTGCTTACGGACTGTATCCCTTGCAGACTGTATTGATATATATTGATATATAATGTAGGAACCAGAATATTAATAACAGAAAGAAACAACCCTTTTGTGTGAATGAGTGTGAATGGGGGAGGGAGGTTTTTTGGGTTGGTGCACTAATTTTAAGTGTATCTTGTGTTTTGTATGTTGATTTAATAAAAAAAAAACCAAAAAAACCCCAATACCGATAAAAAAAAAACCGATACCGATAATTTCCGATGTTACTTTTTAACGCATTTATCGGCATCTCTAGTTATCGGTACATATTTCAAAATGTCAAACTCTGATAAAAGAAATAGACCACAAACAAATATCTCGCTCATGCTGAATATAGAGTCATTTGGTACAGTTCCTCAATTTTATAGTCTGTCCAATCAATGTGTCTATTTTTCCATACTATCACATAATAAATTATTGGGGGAAAAAATAATGTACTTTACAGACTGATGTGTATGACTGACAGGAAAAAAAGCTCTGACTTGCTATGGGAGAAGTCAAACCTGTTGGTTTGCATTAAAACTTATCTAGACCAACCAATCTTTTTCAGACCGTCTTCTAGGGACGAAAATGTCTGTTTTATATTCAGGTCAATAAGTGGTTTGAAACGATGAACGTACATTACTTGGACCAACTGTCATTAAGTTGCACCATTGGGCGTTGTGGTAAGTGTTTTATAAAAGGATATGGTTGTGTTAGATGGACGTAAACATTAAAGAGCCTCACTGCCTCAAATACAAGAGAGACACTCGTCAATCCGATAGCTGGGACTTGAGGTTTCTCCGGAGATCTTTAAACACTGAGCTGTTCCAAACACTTCAAACGTCTGCACATCTCCGAGGAGTGTTTTAATGTCGACAACGAGAAGTGATGATCAATTTGAAGACGCTAAGAATGTCGTTATGAATGCAAGCTAAGCAGGGATTGTGTCACACGAGAATGGCCTACTCAAAGCCCTCAGGTAATGACAGTACTCCGATTACGTAATACATTATCAAGATCTATGACACACCTAGAATGATAAGCTAACTAACTCTGTAAGGTTGGTTTATCCATCCATTTATACATTTTCTGCCGCTTGTCCCTTTTGGGATCGCAGGGGGTGCTGGAGCCTATCTCTGGTACACCCTGGACAAGTCGCCACCTCATCGCAGGGCCAACCTAGATAGACAGACAACATTTACACTCACATTCACACACTAGGGCCAATTTAGTGTTGCCAATCAACCTATCCCCAGGTGCATGTCTTTGGAGGTGGGAGGAAGCCGGAGTACCCGGAGGGAACCCACACAGTCACAGGGAGAACATGCAAACTCCACACAGAAAGATCCCAAACCCAAGATAATTTAAAGAAAACGTGTATGTACGTGTATACACACTACAGTCCACAATCCTTTCCAGGACACTAGTAGTCAGTTTTTTATTTAAGAAATCAGTTTTGTGTGACGTAATTTGACTTCCCAAGTTTGCTTTGAATTTACAAAGGAAAATGTACGTTTGAATAGAAAGGCGTAAAACTGCCAAAGACCAAACATCTTAAACACAGACGTCATAGCCAGACACAACAATGGAGAAGTTAGGTCTCCTGTACTCTCGATATGTTCGCCAAAGCAAGGATACTCATCAGCAGCCTTAATGACTACCGTCCAGTAGCACTTACCCCAGTCATCATGAAGTGCTTTGAGAAACTGGTAGGGACACACATAATGTCAAATCTCCCACCCGGGTTTGACCCTCACCAGTTTGCCTACAGAACCAACAGGTGCACCGAGGCTGCTATCGCTGCTTTGTCCTCCCTGGAGCACGAGGGGAGCAATGCTAGGCTACAATTTGTGGACTTCAGCTCTGCATTTAATATCATACTCTCCAACAGACTAACGACCATTTTTTTTAGAACTGGGAATATCCAACTCTGTCTGCCTTTGGATCAATGACTTCTTGTCGGACCGCTCCCAGAGTGTGAAGGTAGACCCCCACATCTCCACAGCCCTTAGCCTAAACATCGGGTAGCCTCAGGGCTGTGTGCTTAGCCTCCTACTCTGTACCCTCTACAGCCATGACTGCACCCCTGCACACTCCAGCAATGCCATCATCAAGTTTGCTGATGATACCACGGTTGTGGGGCTCATCTCGGGGGGAAATGAGTCAGCTTACCGGGACGAGGTGGAGCAGCTGTCAAGACCAAGGAGCTGGTCATACACTTCAGGAGAAAAGCCAAAACAGACACTCAGCCCCATATTAATCGAGGGGTAACAGTTGGCGAGGGTAACAGATTTCCGGTTTCTCGGTGTGCACATACATGAGGACTTAACTTGGAACATTAACACCACAACCACCATGAAGAAAGCACAGCAGAGACTGTACTTTCTGAGAGTTCTCAGGAATACCAATCCGACTCAGAAACTTTTGATGTCATTCTATCGTTGTTCCATAGAAAGCATCCTGACATACTGCATGTGTGTGTGGTTTGCCAGCTGCAGAGTGGCTAACCGGAAAGCCCTCCAAAGGGTTGTTAACACAGCCCAAAAAAATCATTGGTTGCCCACTCCCCACCCTGGAAGAGCTGTACAGCTCTCGCTGTCTTTGTAGGGCTAAAAACATTCTAAGGGATTCGTCCAACCAAGGTCACCAACACTTTGAAATATTGCCGTCAGGCAGACGTTTCAGGTCTCTAAGTGCTCGGACTAATAGACTTAAAAACAGTTTTTATCCAAAAGCTATAACAGTTCAAATACTATAACACCTCAAATACCTTTTCCTATAAATCTCCATCTGTGTTATAGTAATGATATGCAAAGTACATGTAATCAACACTGTGCTGCATTTTACTGACGTACAATGTCTGCAATATCTTCTCTCAGGGTCTTTTTTTAATGTTAAATTATTTCTGCACTTCATTGGTTTGTACTGCAAATTGTGTTGTACTGGTACAATGACAATAAAGCCAATTCTATTCTATTCTATTCTTTATCCATGAGGAGACAGAGCACTGCAGCGAAGTGGAGACTCTCGGGGTTAATACTGCAGTGTCCAGAACCAAGGCCTGGCGACTGTGTTATTTTTGCCTTTAGTGCTATCAAACAATAATGTTTGTATTTAAAAAAAAAAATAGTAAACACAACAATCGACAAAATCGTTCGAGAATAACTGTAGTTTACTGTACGTCACCTATAGCAGTGTTTCTTAACCCAGTGTTGGGCCACCAAAAAATATCTATTTCTCAGCTGTGGTCCATATGAACCACAGCTGTAATGCACTTTTCCACCACTTGTGGCACTAATGACATCAATGACAATATTAAACAAACAGAAGTCTCGAGATAAAGTCATAGATAAGTTTCTTAAGCGCAAAAAAAAAAATATGACTTAAGTGGTGAAGCTGCATTTTAATTTGTACTTTAATTTTACTGACTGTTCGTTTAGGAAACATATGTATTATTATTATTTATTATCAATTTAGTTAGAATAATTTTTAGCATTGCTTAATTGTATGTACATTTATTTTTCATCAGTTTTTAGGAATCCCTCCTTTTGCAGTACCGTATTTTTCGGACTATAAGTCACAGTTTTTTTCATAGTTTTATACTCAGGAGTGACTTATGTATGAAATTTTTAACACATTACCGTAAAATATCAAATGATATTATTTAGCTCATTCACGTAAGGGACTAGACGTATAAGATTTCGTGGGATTTAGCGATTAGGAGTGACAGATTGTTTGGTAAACGTATAGCATGTTCTATATGTTATAATTATTTGTTACGTTAACATACCAGGCACGTTCTCAGTTGGTTATTTATGCGCCATATAACGTACACTTATTCAGCCTGTTGTTCACTATTCTTTATTTATTTTAAATTGCCTTTCAAATTTCTATTCTTGGTGTTGGGTTTTATCAAATACATTTCCCAAAAAAATGTGACTTATGCGACTTATATATGTTTTTTTCCTTCTTTATTATGCATTTTTGGCCTGTGCGACTTATACTCCGGAGCGACTTATACTCCGAAAAATACGGTATGTGTTTTTGTAATCAGCCTGACTTAAGCCTTGATAATTATCTTTATTATTAACACATGCTCTCGTATTATTTGACAAGGTTTATCCTGTTAGACTGTAAGAAGGTTAGATAAAAATCAAGAGCTTAGTGTTGATATTTGAGAGGGCCCCTCTGTAGTGGAAAAGTTGGGCCCCCGAGGTCAAAAGGGTTCAGAACCCCTGACCTATTGTATACACTCCTGGGAAGTATTTGTTGATATGCATAACAAAGTAATTGTTCACAAAATGTGTAACTGACAAGATAACCACAACAGTTCTTAGTACTGTACTCACTAAGCTCACACAAACATTTTTATGTAGTAGTACGGACAAAAAATACAATTAATGTTTCTACTATTTACACTTTACGGTATTTCATTTCAAGAAGCGCTACTTTCAGGGTCATTAAAGTATCGACTCTAGGAAAATAGATCGAGGCCCTTTTCGCCCCCTGACTATTTCACAAAAATATCAATACGAGACTGTGGTAAGTGATGATTCAACACGGATGATACCAACATGATGGTCACATCTATAGTGCGTCCTCGCTTTACATGTCAACATTGCGGCGTGTTCGTGTGTGAGCACATCTCCACTTTTTAAACCGCACATTTCTCTTGACACTTGCTCTCTCTCTCTCTCTCTCTCTCGCTCTTTCATTCTTTCCACATGAGCGCCTCGGCCCGCTCTCTCCCTGAGGTGAGTCCAGCAGCATCAGACAGGTCTCATTGGGAAAGTGGATCCTCACTTCCCACCCCGAGGCTTTTAATGACTCACCCAAGCACACGACTGAATCACACACACAGATATAGAATTTTTTTTTTTTTTTGTATTTTATTTACGTAAGTACGTTTGGGAAGGTACCATCTGTATTTCTATACTTAAGCTAGTACTTACTGTACTTGGTTACATGTAGCAGTGTACTTCCTGTAAAAACATAATTGAAAGCAGCAAGACTGTAGGCTTCGTCTCAATATTATGACCCTAAAGCAACAAGTTCACATGCAGCCTTTTCCTCCATGTCTCCAACACAGCCGCCGTTCTACCCTAATAAGCTTCATGCTTGGTTGAGCCTGTACATTTTCTAAGGAGCCTCTGCAGTAAAAATGCTACAAAATCTTTTTTTCCTGTTATTTGACAATATGAAATACCAATAACTGTACCAGAAACAATGTTCACTGTAGATGGGGCCCCCGATCGGTTGTGCTGAAATTGCTTCAAAAAACATGCTATGTTCTGTATTTGCACTTTTGCATAGTTCAATTAATATCCTTTAATAGTTGTATCATCATTAAAATTGAGCAATGATTTATGGTCAAGTAGTTGATACTCTAAGACGCCATGTTTGATGGCGCCCAGGTTTTTCCAGCAATCTTGCGATTAAATGTTATGAGAGTAAAGTTAGAATATTATTAGACTTAGACTTCCTTTATTGTCATTCAAATTTGAACTTTACAGTTCAGATAAGAACAAAATTTTGTTGCATTAGCTTGTGGTAGTGCAGGATAAAAGAGCAATAAGGTGCAAAGTGTTTGCATTTACAAAATAAGGTGCAGATATAAATAGATTTACTGTACAGATAAATATATTGCACTTTTGCATATGCATCCACGTTTACAGATGTATTTTATATTGTTTTTATAGTCCAGCGAGTTAATCCATTTTTGGGGGGAATTGAGGGGATTATTATGATGCGTTCAAGAGTCTAATGGTCTAAAGGAAGATGCTTTTACAGAATCCAGAGTCCAGCAGTGAAAACAGTCCTTAGTGGGGTTGAGATGAGTCTCTGCAGATTTTCTGAGCCTTGGTCAGGCAGCGGCTTTTTGCGATCTCCCGGATAGGAGGAAGAGGAGTCCTGATGATCTTTTCTGCCGTCCTCACCACTCTCTGCAGAGACTTCCAGTCTGAGGCAGTGCAGGCTCCAGTCCAGACAGAGATGCAGTTGGTCAGTAGGCTCTCTATAGTGCCTCTGTAGACTGTTATTATTATTATAATGGAGAAAAAGTCATAATTTTACATGTCTGTAATTCAATTAATAGAGAAAAGTCATAATATACACATTAAAACCCTTGTATTGGGTGGGGATCATGAAAAGTAACCTTTCGAATATAAAAAAAGTGTAATATGTAAAAAAAAAAAAAAAAAAAAGGGTTTAGAATTTTTATTTAGTTGAAGTCCGAAATATACTAGAAAACACAATTTTAGGAAGTTCAAAATATATTAAAAATAAAAACTAACTAAAATAAATACAAAATCACAATCTTGAAAAATAATTAGCATTTTTAGGAGAATATAGTGGTTCATTTTAAAAAAGAAAGCTGTGTTATTTAAAACAAAACTTGAAAAAAATAAATAAATAAAAAACCTCTAAACTTCCAAAAAAAAAGAACTGTATATTAATGAAAATGTTGCAATTTTTTAAAAGAAAGTTGTGCTATAAAAAACTAAATTAGAGGAAGAGGAAGAAGACAAAGAAGAAGAGGAAGAAAAGGAAGAAGACGATGAAGAAGAAGATGAAGATAAAGAAAAAGAGGAAGAAGAAGACGAAGAGGAAAAGGAAAAGGAAGATAATGATAAATGATAAATGGGTTGTACTTGTATAGCGTTTTTCTACCTTCAAGGTACTCAAAGCGCTTTGACACTACTTCCACATTTACCCATTCACACACACATTCACACACTGATGGAGGGAGCTGCCATGCAAGGCGCTAACCAGCACCCATCAGGAGCAAGGGTGAAGTGTCTTGCTCAGGACACAACGGACATGACGAGGTTGGTACTAGGTGGGGATTGAACCAGGGACCCTCGGGTCGCGCACGGCCATTCTTCCACTGCGCCACGCCGTCCCCAAGAAAAAGAAGAATATATCTTAAATGAGTACAATGTAAATAAATTGTAATTTACAAAACACCATTCAACAGAGTAAAGGTGTCATATTGCAAAAAGTCGAAATATTGTGTGCGTTTTTGTTTTTCGATCCCTCAAATGTGCGCACCAAATGTTGTGGTGATTCGGAGATTGGTTGTTTTGTGGAGCGCTTTGAGCTGTGTGAGAAATTTCTAGTCAATCTAATTAATGGGGTTTAATAACCACACCATCAGGTGTTGTAATTGTCAGAGAAGTAATACCAGGCAACGTAGTGGGGGTGCATGGTTTGACTCATTTTCATCCTTTCATTTATACCATGAATTGATTAACGTGGACACAAGTTGAAAAACTTATTCGGGTGTTACCATTTAGTGGTCAATTGTACGGAATATGTACTGTACTGTGCAATCTACTAATAAAAGTCTCAATCAATCAAAAAAAAAAAAAGCGGTTCAGGAGTGCAAGAGTTATGGCGCGTTCCATGTGTACTGGGAAGTCGGAGTTTCGAGTTCCTAGTCGGAATTTAATCCGAAACGCCCCCTCGAGGTCGGATTTCCGACTCAGAATGTCGGCGCATTCTCACCACCCCCGAGTTCGTTTCTCTGGATGTAAACAATGATATTTGCTTCTATAATATCCGTTATTAGCACTTCTGATTAGTGTTTGTCGCAGTAAATCAGCCATATAAAATGGGTTGTTGTACATTAATATATTTTAAATACAATTTTTATTAATGGGGTGTATACATTCCACATTGCTAGCAATAGCGTCTGTGTTTTCTCCTCATCCACGGTCTTTGAAGGTTGCAAAAAGAGTGCATATTTTCCCATAAGTTGTTTTTATTCAGACAAGGCAAACGCAAAAATAGTTTTCGTAGATGTGGCCATCTTGATTTCCGACTTCATAACTGGAACGCTCTCGACGTCATTGACGTCGTTCCCAGCTCCGACTTCCCACTTTCCAGGTCAATGGAACGCAGCATAAGCTTACACAAACAATACATAAAAAATAGAACATTCTATATAAATGTCAATGGATGCTGTGGTCGTTACCTTGAAATGACAAGTCGGATGATAAATTCCACGAACAAAAGGTCAGGACGTTGACTTTTAAAAATATATATATAATCATATACACTTAATTTAAAAATATATTTGCAGCATCCTCAGGTTTGGCCTTAAGAGAATGATCACAGAGCTGGCATTGATTGATGAAATCCTACTGAATGCTAACATGACTTTAATCAGATTTGTCTCAAGTCCTTCTCGTCACTGCTTGGCGGGACACAACGTCAAAGGTCACGACCTTCACCTCAACCACAAACAGCCAACGGGAAAACAAAGAGGAATGACTAAAAACATAACGTTATGGATGACTAAGTAATACCAGTTCTCTTTTGGAAAGGCAAACATGGCTATTTTTGCTCACATGGCCATGTATTAACAAGTATATTGCACAACACAGCAGCAACAGAACCAATGTTGTATTAGTGGTGAAGAGTAAACTGTCCAGTCGGCATTAATTATGGCGCTCACCGTGTTATTTAAAAAAAAAAAAAGTTTTTTAAATGTACACAAAACTAAGTACAACATGCATCAACAGCTAACAACATGTTATAAAGTGTGTGCAGAGGTAGATAAAGCTGCAAGATGATAATCACATATCAAATTCAGCTACTGCCATCTTGGGATGTCTAGAACTATTACATCTCAAAGTAGCTTACTGTCACATTTGTTAGTGCCAATGTATTTTTCACCCAGTGCTAATTAGTTTTAGATGAACCATAGGACAGTGTTTTTCAACCACCGTGCGTGAGATACAGTCTGGTGTGCCGTGGGAGATTATCTAAATTCACCTATTTGGGTTAAAAAAGCATTTATTGCAAACCAGTAATTATAGTCTGCAAATGATGTGTTGTTGTTGAGTGTCGGTGCTGTCTAGAGCTCGGCAGAGTAACCGTGTAATATTCTTCCATATCAATAGGTGGCAGCCGGTTGCTAATTGCTTTGTAGATGTCAGAAACTGCAGGAGGCAGTTTGAAGGTAAACAGGTGTCTAATGCTTAAACCAAAAATAAACAAACAGGTGAGTGCCCCTAAGAAAAGGCATTGAAGCTTAGGGAAGGCTATGCAGAACGAAACTAAAACTGAACTGGCTACAAAGTAAACAAAAACAGAATGCTGGACGACAGCAAAGACTTACTGCGGAGCAAAGACGGCGTCCACAATGCACATCCGAACATGACATGACAATCAACAATGTCCCCACAAAGACGGATAAAAACAACTGAACTATTCTTGATTGCTAAAACAAAGCAGATGCGGGAAATATCACTCAAAGGAAGACATGAAACTGCTACAGGAAAATACCAAAAAAAAGAAGAAAAGCCACCAAAATAGGAGCGCAAGACAAAAACTAAAACACTACACACAGGAAAACAGCAAAAAAGTCAAAATAAGTCAGGGTGTGATGTGACAGGTGGTGACAGTACACCTACTTTGAGACAAGAGCTATAGTGATGCATGCTTGGTTATGGTTTAAAGTCATATCCAACAATTGCGACTTTTTACTGTCAACTGAGTTTCGTTTTTTAGTGATTTCTGCTGGTGGTGTGCCTCCAGTTTTTTTTCAACGCAGAAAATGTGCCTTGGCTCAAAAAAGGTTGAAAAACACTGCCATAGGAGACTTAGTCGGTAATTGAATAGCGTTAATTAGAGGGTTATATTATTGTGTGCTTGATGCCATTGTTACCTTAGTTAGCAAAATAACTCCAAAAGTTATGGGCACATGTTAATGAACTTTTCAGGAAATATCCGAAATAAGACGAGGAACGTTACCTTTTGGGACTGATCCGGATCTTTTCTACTACACTACTTTATGTTTTTGTTACAACTTCAGTGTGTGTATGCTAGCCTTCACACATGGTGATACATAGTGCATTCAACACGTTCAAATTTAGTAATGAACACTACAACTAAGATGCACGTTACAATCAAAAAGCTGGTGTGCAATAAGTAGAATACTTACAGCACAAAAACTTTTTAAGGCTCAACAAAAGAAAAGACTGGCACATTCAACTTAATGGCAAAGACTACTTCATGACTCTGGCAACAGATCGTACTCTAAACACTACTTCCATGTAAAGTCTTTGAAATGCAACTGCAAGCAAAGTTGACTATATAATACAGTACAGTACTTGCAAATGAGACACGTAAGTGTACGAAAAGAAGATAACTGGATAGCACAGCTTAGTGTTAAATACTGTATTAAATTTAAAAAAAAAGATATTTTCTTTTAAACAATTATTATTTTTTAACACCTTCGAACACACACAAACATTGATACTGTTGAGTACTAGAATCGATTCTCAGGTACAAAGTATTGGTATAGTATGGATATTAATGTGAGAGGTACCCATCAATACCAGTGATCCTAATGAGGACAGGTTGTATCAAAAATGAATGTATGGATGGATACTTCAAGAGACAATTAATTACCTCACCACAATTGATCTTAATGGATTAGTTGAGAATACAAATAATCCATAACCACTTTCCATCCATCCATAAACGATAGTGATTAGCTGAGCGTTGCCTGTAAACGAGCATGACAATAAAGGAGCAAAGAACCGCGGTGACGACCACTAAGCCAAAAATAAAGTTTGATGAAAATGGAACGAGCCAGCTGTTAAAGCGCGTTTTGTCATGCATGAAGCACAATCGCATTAGACTTCAGCTCGTATTTGCATTGCTAGAAACAAGCCAAATGAATATTACAGCCACACGTTACATAAGTGGAGGATAACATAATCTCGGGCTGATAGATGGCTGTAACGGCAACTCAGCATGCTTTGCTTCGCCTTTCAATTCTCGATTTCCACATACAAACTGCAAGGCTCGCGATTCTTTTGATCCCTTTGGCTCTTTGTGCCCCTGAGGGACGTTTCAGCAATGGTGGTGTTTAGGACCCTTGGGTATAGGCTGACACACATGCTGGGTTTTAATGTGCCTTTTTTTCATGTGGGCCTAACATCTCTTGGGGAGTCTTAACACAAGTATATAGTACTTTAGCCAACCTTTTAGACGACATAATCCTACAATTTAGCTCCTATAAGGGCTTTCATTGTACAGTATTGTAATGTGGAGGTCCTGGTTAATTGTAAAGAGGTACTTATTGCCGCTCCACTGAAATTACAGTGCACCCAGAAAGTATTCACAGTGCTTCACTTTTTCTGCATTTTGTTATGTTTCAGCCTTTTTCCAAAACTAAATCATTTCTTTTTTGTCCACAAAATTCAAGACACAATACCCTAAAATATTTTTTTGCCACATTATTAAAAATAAAATAATCACATATACTGTATTTCGAGGCATTAAGGTGCACTTAAAATATGTTTTTCCCTTCAAAACTCGACAGTGCGCCTTATAAGCCAGTGCGCCTAATGTAAGGAATAAGTTTGGCTATTTTATTTGGTACATGGTGTAATGATAAGTGTGACCAGTAGATGGCAGTCAAGCATAGTAGATAAGTGTAGCCTGCACTATGATGGGTCTCAAGTAAACAACACCAACATTTTAAATGTTCCATTGAAAATATAGAACATTACACACGGCGCTTAAAAATATATCAATATGTTTTAGTACGACTTTGGTAATCTATGAAGCTGCACCGCTTGATGGATTGTTGGCGCATTAAACATACTAGTATTATCATGGTGTGTGTATAAGTTAAGACATTATCTGGCGCTTTGTTTCACAATATTATGCAAAAGAAACTTTTCTTACCTTCTGGTAACTGCTGATTTATATTTGGGATCTGCGTAAATCCTGAAAAATTGCGCGCGTCTGCGCCGACGCCGTAGTCGATAAGCTTCTTCTTTCTCTCTATCATTTTGTTATGGGACATTCATCCTCCGCTGTTGCCATTTTTAGTATAAAGTAGTGTAAAGTTCTTACTTATATCTGTCAGTATACTCGCCTTGAAAGCGCTAAAACATACTGGTGTAGTGAGTTTATATTATTCACCCAAGGAACTTTAGTTATTAGAGTTCCGGTCGGACGGATTTTCAAGGGACACATTTCCGGTGTGGTTGTTTCCGGATGAGGAGATGCTGTTCCGTTGTTGATTTAAGTAAAGTCTGAATGTCATTAAAACAGTTAGCTCCATCTTTTGATACGCTACATCGCTACAACAAAGATGACGGGGAGAAGACGCTGCCGAAGGTGAGTCACTTGAATAAGACCGCCCACAAAACGCCGCATCCGGAAGCAACTGTCAGAAAGCGACTTGAAGATGGTCTGTAAAACATAATCTATGCAACATTTTGACCAAAGAACCACCATTACATGTTAGGTAAACCACAAGGAAGTGTTTTCAATTTAGAAAAAAATTATAATAATATAACTCCTTTAATGCGCCCTATAATCCGGTGCGCCTAATACATGAAAACAGATCAAAAATACACCATTCATCGGCAGTGCGCCTTATAATCCGGTGCGCCCTATGGTCCGAAAAATACGGTACATAGTATTCACAGCCTTTGCCATTAGCTCAAACGTGAGCTCGGGGGCATCCTTTTTTTGATTGATCATCCTTGAGACGTTTCACCAGCTTTTTTGGAGTCCACCAGTGATAAATTTAGTTGGTTGGATAAGGTCTCACACTTGACAGTGCATGGCAGAGCACAAACCAAGAAAGAAGTTGAACGAATTGTCTGTGGATCACAGAGACAGGATTGTCTCGAGGTACAAATCTGGGGATAGGTACAGAAAAATATATGTTGCCTCAAAGGGCCAAATGAGCACAGTGACCTCCATCATCCGTAAATGGAATAAGTTTGGAACCACCAGGATTCTTCCTAGAGCTGGTCGGCCGTCTAAACTGAGCGATCGAGAAAGAAGGGCCCCTTAGTCAGACCAAGAACTTGCTCGTCACTCTTTCAGGGCTACATCATTCCTCTGTAGAGAGGGGAGACAACCCTCTCTGCAGCAATCCACAAATAAGGCCTGTATGGTATCATGGCCAAAGGGAAGCCATTTCTTAGAAAAAGTTTGCCAAAATGCACCTGAAAGACACTCAGACCATGACAAACAAAATTCGCTGGTCTGATGACACAAAGATTGAAATCTTTGGTGCGAATGCTATGGCATCATGTTTGGAGGAAACCAGGCACCACTCATCACCAGGCCAATAACATCCCTACAGTGAAGCATGGTGGTGGCAGCATCATTTTGTGGGGGAGGAACTGGGAGACTAGTCAGCAATGTAGAGAGACATCCTGGATGAAAACCTGCCCCAGAGCGCAGTTGAACTCAGACTGGGACAACAGTTCATCTTTCAGCAGGTTTGTTATCGTGCTGAAAGGACACACAGCCCAGATATCAAAGGAATGGCTTCAGGACAACTCTGTAAATGTCCTTGAGTGGCCTAGCCAGAGTGCAGACTTGAATCTAACTACACAACTCTAGAGAAATCCTAAAATGGCTGTGCACCTTCGCTTCCCAACTAACCTGATGGAGCTTGAGAGGTGCTGAAAAGAAGAATGGGCGAAACTTCCCAAAGATAGGTGTGCCAAGCTTGTGGCATCGTATTCAAAAGGTGTGTGTTGTGTTTTCACAGGCCTTGTGATGCGTTCAGTGCAGTCAATTTGAGTAATAGTGCTTTTAGGTGGTGCATGCTGTTTGCCTCTTTTTTTACAGAAGGTGAAAGGAAGAGCAAAGTGCATAAGTCTTCTCAGCTGGTACATATCCTCTCCACTGCCAGGACTCGTACATGCCCCCTTGTGGCCACGCGGTAACTGGCACCTCCTGGTTCCAGGCTAAGTTGTACGGGATCAGGGGGCCTGAGAGACACAGCACACGCCCTGCTACCAGTCAACCTCTGCCCCAGCTATGGACAAATAGTGACGACCTCAACGACGGACCAGGGAGAAGCACCACAATGGCTGGGAAGGTGCAGGAAGGCTGCACCAAAGATGGGTTTCCAGTCGCCTTGGTGTACGTTCCACTGGGCCGTTTTTTGCCAAGGACTGTGTGGAGGCTTGCTGTGCATCAGTCCCCCCACATTAAAAGAGTCCACGCACAGGCATCCTCCTTATGTGTCCAGGATTGTCCTTTTTGCCCACCTGAAGAACCACAAGGACCAAAAAGGAGGGCAACTATACTCAACCCTGAGTGACCACCGATAATGATGATGATTCAAAAAGACCTGAAGCCAGAGGTGTGGACTCGAGTCAGACTCGAGTCATAAATTCAAGTCATGAATTTGATGACTTTAGACTCGACTTGACAAAATGTAAAGAGACTTGCAACTCGACTTAGACTTTAACATCAATGACTTGTGACTTCACTTGGACTTGAGCCTTTTGACTTGACATGACTTGCTACTTTCCCCAAAACCCAAAGATTAAAAAGTTATTCAGGAGCGCTCCGTATCTTTCATTGTGTACAAGTGTGTGTCTTTCAGCGTGTGTGCTGCCTGTCAGTAAAACAGCCAATCAAATTAGATTCACGTTGTTTTCATCCCACAGCATTCATCCAATCAAATTGCAGAATAACCGACGAAGAAGAAATGTCCAAACCACGGGCCAGTGAGCAAAAAATGATACCTAAAATAAATTTGTTTGGGTATAAAAATTGCAACAATATGCGACATTTGAAGTTGCACAAAGAACGGTAAGTTTTGAATGTAAGCTAACGTTTATTGGCTAAGTAACGTAACTTTTATTTGCTGTGTAGTTAAATCAGTGAGGCTGTAAACTCACTGCTAACGTTATAACGTTATTGCAAACACGGGAATCTGTTGCAGTTCACTACCTTATTCATACTTTTTGTTCAGTGATTTTTTTCAAGCAGGGTTACGTTAGTCAATGTATCACACGCAGTAACGTAACGTTAGACGGCGGTCACCAGCACCGCGTATTTTAGCCACCTAAAAAAAGACAAAAAATGTAAAATAAAGGTCAGTTAAAATGTACACTATATTATGAATATGTGTACCGTTTCAGCTCGCTTTCCGACACAGTGCTGGTTGTTTACCTCACAACACGTGAGTTGCAGAGCTGGAGACGGTGAATTAACAAGCGATGTAACTTTACAGAATGGGCTGTCTTGACGGCAATATAAAGCAATGAAAATATTATTTGTATGGCTTACACTTAAACTGACATTGATTGTATTAAGTTTCCCTCTTTGAGGTGACTTAAATACGTTTAGCGGCTGACCCCGTCCACAGCAATGTAAAGCTTAAGTCGTGTGCTGGTAGCCTGTCTGCTTCTCTCTAATGTGAGTGGGTTGCCCGCCATTTCCCGTGTAGTCCCTCATACAACCCCACTTCACAAATCCCGAACTATCCCTTCAACTCGAAATAAGTTTTAAAATACATGACTAGTGCAGCAACTGTAACCTAATGTTTACCACACACACACACACACACACACACACACACACACACACACACACACCAAATTATAACACTGTTAAGATTGATATTAATAATATGAGTAATAAAGAGTAGTTTCAGTACTATTCATATGTGGCTGTAAGGGATTTTCTGACATCTGTTTAATATGCTTACCTCTTACAGATTTCAAGAATACCTGATGAACAAAAGCATTACAAATGAACCACAACAGCCTTCAATCTCGCAGTTCCTGGACAATCGTGTTGGGCATTACAGTATGACTCATCCACAGCAGAAAGCTATCACCAATGCAATACTGTCTGACTTGATTACTGTGTATCGCAGAACACTGACATCAAAAACAGAGAACCTCGCAGAAAAAAGACGATCAAAATTAAAAACTCAATTGAGCCACACTGACCATGTTTCAGTGACTGTGGACATTTGGTCTGACCGAAAGATGAGGGGATTCCTCGGTGTCACTGTGCACTGGATGGACAAAGAGGCAGAGAGGATACAGCTCAAGTCCAATCTTTTGGCTTGTGAGCGCTTCAAAGGCTCACACACAGCTGAACGAATCCGTGACAAATTTGAGGCAATATGTGATGAATACAACATTAAAGCTAAACTGGACTACATCATTAGTGACAATGCTGCTAACATGCGAAAAGCATTCACTGTGTGCTTCCCCAGTGAACAAGAGGATGACGATGATGGAGATCATCTTGATTACCCTGAGCTCTGGTGTGATTTAACCGTGGAAGATCAGCAAACAGTAGATGTTGCTATGGCAAAGAAAAAGCGCTTGCAGTGTTTTGCGCACACTCTTCAGCTGGTGGTGGGAGATGGTTTGAAAGAAACAAGAGTGGTATCTCCTTCTCTTTCTAAGTTATCTAAACTCAGCTCACTGCTGCACACAAGCACAACATTCAAAGATGTGTTTGATGCTGAATTTGGGGAACAGAAAGGCATCCCTGCTGCAGTCAACACAAGATGGAACTCAACACTGAGGCAAGTGAAGGCTGTTCTCCAGTGCAATCATGTAAGGCTCTGTGCTGTTCTAGAAAAGGCTGGGCACAGGGAGTTGTCATTCACAGCCCGGGAGTGGAATCTGTTGAAGGATTTGGTGGACATCTTGAAGCCATTTGGAGAAGCTACTGATCTGACACAGGGGGAGAAGGTCATCACAATCAATGCTGTTGTTTCATCCATCTTGTCCCTCAACCACCACCTTGAGAAACTGAAGCCTCAGGTCTGTTTCCTGAGCGGGCCTGGTCAGAAGTCTCCAGACATCCCTGAACAAAAGATTTCTTGGAATCTTCATCAATGTGAAAATGGCCAGGACACAAGATGGGATGACTGCTCCCTTTTCAGATCCAGTCTACCTCAAAGCAGCTGCCTTGGATCCAGCCTTTTCTCTGTTGTGGGTGGAGCCCCATGTGCTGGTCAGTCGTGACGTCAAGGCAGAGGTGGCACAACAGGTTAAAGGTAAATGTAACTGAGTCTAATGTAACTTTTTCCCTCATAATCTGATCTAACTGACTGCAGCAATAACTAAGTATTTCAGTCTAACACACTGCATCGCCAACACAAATGGTAATGATAAGGTCTCTTCTGTTTCTGTTATTGTTTTTACATGTTTACCAGAATTGATCCTGCAAGATGCTGCAGAGACTGAGCAACTGCGCCTCTTGTTGATGAAGAAGAGCCAGGGGACCTTGGAGAAGGAGAAGGGCTGTTTGCTGCTTACCACAAGAGACAGAAGAAGGATGTTGGGACTACTCCAGCACTACAGCTAAGTCACTACCTTGACATAGCTGAAGGACAGAATGCCCTTTTGTTCTTGGCATTGAACAGGAAGACTCTTCCTTCACTGTTCCGAGTGGCCATTAGAGCCTTGGCAGTGCCTGCCTCCTGTGCTCCAGTGGAGCAAGTTTTCAGCCATGGTGGCATCATACTAAGCCCCCATCGTGCACAAATGACAGACAGACTCTTGGCCAATTTGGTCTTTTGCAAATGCAATGCAGCATAGGGCCCTGACATATAAAAAGTACAACTTTTTTTCCTGCAATTTCAAATGCACTTGTTTTAATAAATAAATAAAGCGTTTTAAAAGCATACACAATCTGTGTTAATATATTAGTCTGTGGTTAAAAGGACTTGAAAGGACTCGAAACTCAAAATGCAAGACTTGGGACTTGACTTGAGACCTTCCAGTCTTGACTTTAGACTTGACTCGGGACTTGCCTGTCTTGACTCGGGACTTGAGGGCAAAGACTTGAGACTTACTTGTGACTTGCAAAATAATGACTTGGTCCCACCTCTGCTTGAGGCTATAATCGCTGCCAAAGGTGCATCAACAAATTATTGAGCAAAGGCTGTGAGTATTTATGTATGTATGATTTATTAGTCTTTTTTTTTGTATTACATTTGCAATAAAACCTTTTCACATTGTCATTATGAAATGTGTTTATTTTGGAATGAGTCTGTAACATAACACAATGTGGAAAAAATAAGGTGCTGTGAATATTTTCCGCATGCACAGTAATTCCATTAAACAATCTGTACCATTGAAAATAAGACTTTGTTATGGTGCTAAAATATGAATTAAATGTACAGGCAATGTTTTAAGTACCATTCCTAACTGTCATTGAAGTATAAAGTCACCACTATAAAATTCAACAAAAAAAGGAAAACTACTAGATTTTTTTTTTTTCGAGATTGAAACCTGACCTTTATTACAGGAAATTCAACTGGCGGCCCGGGGGCTAATAACGGCCCGGGAATGACACAAACATGACAAAACACGAGCGTTCTCCTGTTGTATAGAGGAACTTGAACCACTTTCAACACATTCACAGATCCTTGCATTGACATTTTAACATTGCTAGCAAACATAGAACACTGTGGGCCAAACATGGGATTTACATAACTGAGGCGTTCCTCAAGGCCCCCCTTCAGTCCTCTCCTTTTTATCAGTGTCACGTCATTTATGTAAATAAAATGTTGCTGTAGCTTGTTTAATTTAGATGCAGTCAGTAGTCGTTTGTTCAACTTCTTTAGTTATACTAGTAGTGTTCCTCAAGGTTCCATTTTAGGTCTTCTCTTTTTCATCATTTAGGCTTTTCAGCTGGTGGCTCACAGGTTCAGTTAAATAACCTTTTAGATTCTCAAGTAAAACTACATGATTTTAAAACCTGCCCCTTCACCCAGTACTGTGGAATGCCCTACCGGTAACAGTTAGAGATGCTACGTCAGTAGAAGCATTTAAGTCCCATCTTAAAACTCATTTGTATACGCTAGCCTTTAAACAGACCCCACTTTTAGACCAGTTGATCTACCGTCTCTTTTCTGCTCCGCCCCCCTCTCCTGCCTGCGTGGAGAGGTTATTAGGTGACCACAGATGGTGCGCTAGCTGTTCCAAGTCGGTGCACCACTCATCTGTGCATCAGTTGGGGACGTATCTGCACTGTTGACCTGTCTCCACTTAAGATGAGTGCTGGCCCTGCTATGGACTGGACTCTCACATTAATAACTAGATCCACTCGACGTCCATTGCACCGGTGCCCACATCTGCGGTCCCCTTCAAAGTTTCTCATTGTTTCCCATTGGGTTGAGTTTTTTCTTGTCCTGATGTGGGATCTGAGCCGAGGATGTCGTTGTGGCTTGCACAGCCCTTTGAGACACTTGTGATTAAGGGCTATATAAATAAACTTTGATTGGTTGATTGATTGATTGATCGTAATGCTCTTAAACCGGCGTCCTGTGGACCAAATCTGTCCCGGCCGGGAATGACATCATGTGAGTCCCCCAGTTCAGTTCAAGACATGTTTGCAGCAGATTCTTAAAAACACTGGAGTATTCTCATAGAGAGGATCTTTGACTAGCAAGGTCCTTTAAAACAGGAGAGCTCTCCCGTAACGATGACAAAATTAATAGACCAAAATGAAATGTCTAGAGGACGTTGGTTCTCTGGAATATAGACTTAGACTTAGACAAACTTTAATGATCCACAAGGGAAATTGTTCCACACACTAGCTCAGTTAGGAAAATATACAAAACAATGCTAATAGTGAAGGGAGACGTCCGGCCCTAGGCTCCTTCGCTTTCTGGAATTGGGATTCCAAAACTATTCAGTTGAATATTCCTGCTTTAGGTTACAGTATGTTGCATTAAAGATCTATATTGTATGTGAGTCAAAACTTATTAACAACTGTTTGTGATAATGTTATGGATTGATTAGTAATGTATTTATTTATTTGTGTTACAATTTGAGCACTGGAAGTGAACCAACAAATGTGTAATAAATTGCTATGACATGGAAACGTGGTGGGATTAAATAGAATCTGCTTCTGCCTACTCCTTTTCGGAGATGTTGCAATGAGAAATTGGAGATACGTGGTGTACCATATTGTAACTAAGTGCTTTTTCGAAATAAATTATGACAATTATCTCAACCATGATCAGTTGCCTGCCGTCAGTGATGCCGTTTTGTAACGGCAACACAAAAAAAGCAAAGCACACGGAGTTAATGATTTATATTAGGCTAATATACACAGTGAAGTGAATTGTATTTATATAGCACTTTTCTCTAGTGACTCAAAGCACTTTACATTGTGAAACCCAATATCTAAGTTACATTTTTAAACCAGTGTGGGTGGCACTGGGAGCAGGTGAGTAAAGTGTCTTGCCCAAGGACACAACGGCAGTGACTAGGTTGGCAGAAGTAGGGATTGAACCTGGAACCCTCAAGTTGCTGGCACGGCCACTCTACCAACCGAGTCAGAAATTAAAAACAAAAGCATTATATATTTATCCTCTATCTCTGTAGTGGACATTTGTTTTTGGTCTAATCGGGCGGTATAGCTCGATTGGTAGAGTGGCCGTGCCAGCAACTTGAGGGTTGCAAGTTCGATCCCCGCTTCCGCCATCCTAGTCACTGCCGTTGTGTCCTTGGGCAAGACACTTTACCCACATGCTCCCAGTGCCACCCACACTGGTTTAAATGTAACTTAGATATTGGGTTTCACTATGTAAAGCGCTTTGAGTCACTAGAGAAAAGCGCTATATAAATATAATTCACTTCACTTCACTTCAGTTCACTTCACTTAATCCTTTCATCAGAGTAAACACTTTTTGGAAAAATGTACACCTCCGAAACACAAATGTCTACTTCAGAGGACGCTGGTCCTTAGGAGGACATGCTATTTGAAGTTCCTCCAGCAAAAACACTAGCCAAAGATCCTTCACACCACAGGAGCGCTCAGTTGTTGTTGATTTTAAAACTTACTTCCAAAATAATAGTCAAAGATCACATTTAAGTGCACATACATGTAGGAATCATGTTAAATCAACAATACAGTTTGGTACAAACTAGAAAAAGCAATACAACCATACAGGATGAAGTTTGGCACTTATGTCACTAGCCTGATGCTAACATACAATAGAAAATCCCATTAACAGGCTCAAGAAACATAGCAGCACACACATTTTAAAAATGTACACAAAACAACAAATGTATTTCTACTTACAGGCATTAAGTCACCAAACTCTATGGAAACGAATATTGACTAACTCTGTACTACCAAGCTAGCCTGCTGCTCGACACTGTGTGCTGACTAGCTACGGAAGCCTCACGCTAGAAGCGAGGAGCACAGACTACTGCTGCTGTTCACTGAGCTGTCATCCAGCAGATGTGGGTTTGTGTGTACTGGATGTGTGTGTGTGTGTGTGTGTGTCTGTGTGCCTAGCTGTTTGTGATACAATTTGCAGCAAGAGTTAAAACAACAAAAAACAAAGCTGAAGAATAAATCTTGACAGTGAAGTCAATGGACGCCACCTAGATGACGAGGTCTTATTCTGTACATGGTGTGTTAACGCCATTTTATCTGACACTATTGTCTTCTTTCAGCTCTTTATCACAAGCTTAGCTTCCTTATCCTCAGTTTCGTCCGCGCCATTCCCTGAGTTTGGACAAGAGTCCAATACACAAATGTCAACCAGTAGCAATTGTAGTTTCTATTTGAGCACAGTTACCCAAAGTCGTATCACTAAGTGGACAGACAACAGAAGGCTGACTTCCACGTAGAGAAACTATCATAAATGGTCATTGAGCTTTCTTTTCTTTCTACCAAAACTGAATTATTGACAAGAGGCATGTGCGGGCAGCACTAAGAGCAAGCTAAATTCCACTGGCCTTAATACTTCCCCCTTTCAACAGCAAACATGCTAGCTTGCATGGCGAGAGTGGTAACGTCACGGTTCATCGGATTCACAGCAATTGTTTAAACCTTCTTTGAGGATTCATGGAAGTCTCATTGCTATGGAACTGGTGCCCATGAGCCAAGTCTGGTCCACGAATGGCATCAGAGGCCTACGACTGCTTGATAATGATCCAACAAATGGTCAATAATTTACATACAATCAGCGGTGGCATTTAGGTCGATGGTGTTTCTACATCGGTGCTGAAAACCTAAATGCGTTCTTGCCCAGTTCAGTTCTTACTTTGGGGACGACAAATTGCAGAACATTCATTGAACGAAGATTGTGACTTTCTTGTTTCTTTGTACATGGTGTGTTAACGTGTTAATCTTGCTTAAACTTGTGTATGCCGGTCCCTTAGAGTACTGTATCAACTTTTGTGTTGATTGACCTGTGGAACACGTTGCTTATGTATTAGGGCTAGGCGTAGCCATCTAAATATTGATAGTATCAATACCAAGGTGCGTATTGGTATCAAATCGATACTTTTGTTGAAATTTCTCTTCTATACATCCAGTGAATTACTCAATTTTCTTCTGAGGTTATGCAACCACAGCCTATCTTCTTGTCAGCGCAAACAGCACCTCTCTCAGGTGTGTTTGACCGCACCTCTAAATACAGATGTTATTTTTCACAAATACAGTGTTACTTCAACTTTCGAGTATTTGAAAATATGAGCTGTTTTTCGGCTTTTTGTTACGCTTTAAGTTGCGAGCATTATTTAAATTACAAAACTAACTCAAAACTGGTTAAAATAGAATTTGTTGTTAAAATATTGTTAGATACTTTTTTCTGTTCATACTAAATTTACACAAGAAATAAACAATTAAACAGTTGACATGCATATTTGAGGGGCTCTTGGAGATTGACACAATCCTGCCATCCAACTAACGAAACTAAGAAAGTTAGTGCGGAGAAAATTAGGCATACAACCGAATGAGAGAAATAAAGCATTAAAACAGTACCTGTTAGCTGCCTTCCCTGTGAGTCAGCCGCGCTGCAGCGTTCATAGCATACAACCACAAACGTCCAAACAATGAACATGTATCCATAAAAATATTGAGAAGCTGCAGATGCTTTGCTTCAGTTTGTTGTGTCTTGTCCTGAATAAGGATGTATACCGGTATGCATCTGTACTCTTATCGGTATTATACGTAATTGTAAAAAAAAATGTGGAAACAATCTTTTTTTTTTTTTAGCATTTTGATTAGCAAAATATGTTATACACCACCAGCATCATGTAACACCTCACGGCAGGCAAGTCTTTTATCAACATCTACTTTTTAAGTCAACTATTTTTGCAGTGCAATGCAGTTATGTCATCTTCTTGCAAAGCCCACACATTTGGAAATAATATTTATGTATGGCGTTCATGTGCACAGAACAGGCCTTTTACAGGATACATCATATCAAATATATAATATACTGTAAATCAATGCAATCATTTTACATGTTAGGTGGGTGTGCATATAAGCAAGATGTTTTTTGGCCATGCAAACTCTGTGCAATAGAACAGACGGCGACTAGAGAACTATTAGCGGATGCTATCTTGCTTTTTCACTTTTTGGAGTGGATTGATATTAGCCTTCGGATTACTGGAAGGACAATGGATGAAGCGAGCTAGCGGTGATGGTGAGTAAAGCGTGTTCACTTTAAACTGACACTAACTCTTACTTCAATTCAATGTTATTGTCATTGTCACAGAGAACAGCAAAATTTGATGGAAAGTGCCACGTGTTCCTAAACCCCAGAATCCCCATAAATAACCCAGTGTAAACATTTAATAAAGTTAGCAGAATTTTGACATCCTTGCAACATTGTAACAGATACATTGAGATGGTGACAAGAGTGCAGCAGTGCAAAGTCCAGTTCAGAGCTATCGTCCATGAGACAAGGGGCCGGGGGGACCTGTACCTTCTGCCGCAGGGCAGCATGTGGAACAGATAATAGGCAGGGTGGTGACGGTCATGCAGGATGTTCTGCACTCTCCTCAGATAGCGAGTGGTGAAGATGGAACAAATCTCTGGAAGAGTTGTCCCAAAGATTTTCCACGTTTTTTTTCACCACTCGCTGGAGTAGAGGTGGAGATCTTTAGGCACCTCACGATTCGATTACCATTACAATTCAGGAGCAACGATTTGATGAAAAATCAATTATTGATGCATCTTTAATTTATGTACAGTATATTGATGCAGCTTTACATTTTTCGGATCACCAAATAAGCGTTAATCAATTGCAACTTTAAAAAAAAACAGTGCATTTCTAATAAGAAAGAGTTAAATTAATTTCAACATTTATTAAATTAATGAAAATGTGTGCAAAACTGGAACATAAATACCCTATAATAAAGGAGCTTGTAATGTTCTCATCTTAGTGTGGGAACTGGAGACTAAACATCACGCTAAACTCTATCCATAATGAGCCGTCGCTGTAGAGTCGGGAACTTTACTAGGTTCATTCACCATGAAACAGAGTGAAAACTGTCAAAAAAGACAGAAAAAATAAGGAATGAAGTGCCTGTTGGCTTTTTGACATGACAATGCATATCTTAAAGCAGTCTGAATTAGCATAACCTGTGGTTAGCATAGCGGTTTTTTCAACATTGTTTTTAAACATAAATTATAAAGTATTTGCATGAAATAATGACTGATATCTGTACACAAACAACTGATCAATGCACCACCACTACTTACGACATTGATTTGTCAGACCTGTGTTAAGGATGCGAACAGATGCTGCTGCTCAAAACCTGATGGCTTCCCTATCTATCCTTGTTTTGACGAAAACAGGAAGTGATGTACCTGTGCATCTAACTAAATTGTCCCACCAGAAACAAACTGAAATGAGACGGCCTTACAAAATAAGATAGTTAACATTTAAGAAACATGTTTACAAACATCACAGAGCTAATCGGATCTCTTGGTGAGGAGGCTTGCTGGAGTCAGCCAAATTTTAGAACTCCCTGCATTACTTTATTTACAATAAATACATCGATTATTAATGTTTACTAATCGATTTTATAATTGTCCATGTCCGAATTTCGATGTAGCTAAAAATCGATTATTTTCCCCCACCTGACGGCGTGGCGCAGTTGGTAGAGTGGCTGTGCCAGCAACCTGAGGGTTCCTGGTTCAATCCCCACCTTCTACCATCCTAGTCACGTCCGTTGTGTCCTTGAGCAAGACACTTCACCCTTGCTCCTGATGGGTCCTGGTTAGCGCCTTGCATGGCAGCTCCCGCCATCAGTGTGTGAATGTGGAAAGTGTCAAAGCGCTTTGAGTTCCTTGTCCTAAGTTAGGACACTGCAGATGGCGTAGTTGTAAAAGTTCACCATCAGAGGTCTGGGAATGTAGGTGGTCCTCAGCTTCCTCAGGTAGTAGAGGTCTTGTTGGGCCTTCCCTGCCGCGGAGACAATGTTAGTGCCTTAGGACAGGTCCTTTGCCACGGTCACCCCCAGGAATTTAAACTGCTGACCCTCTACACCACCTCCGGACTGATGGAGAGGTCTCTGGTTCGTAAGTCTTTTTCCTGCAGATATCTACAATAAATTCCTGGGTCTTTTTTATGTTTAAGACCAGTGACGTGCAGTCAGGGGAGGCAGGTGAGGCGGGGCCTCACGTGCCATCATGGAAAGAAAAAAAATTCAAAAAGAAAAAAAAATTATTAAATTGTTGTATGTATCCAGTGATTATACTATAAAGTTATTTTCCATTTAACTTCACCAGTTTTAGATTATTTTTATTCAAAATCGCTGAATTTTCACATTTTCCGTTCAAATACTGAGAAGAGACTTGCGGTGATCAGCAGCCAGTTGAGCCTCACCATGGATTGCGCAATGACTCGGCTAACTGCTGGCCTGCTGTGCAGTGAGACGGTATTGCTATTTGAATTATATTATACATTTCCATAGTTTAGTTAGCTGAGGTATATAATGTACTGTGTATTTTGTCAACAACCGTATGTGTGTAACGTATTTCTTGTGCTGGGCAATCATAAAATGGCTGCAAAAGACGCACTGGGTGAGGCTCGCAGTAATCCCGCCTCCTGGTGGTAGAGGGCGCTAGTGATCCCAGGGAACATTTGTGCGACTACTCGGCTGCAGAAGAAGTGACAACAAGCAGCAACAGTTAGCGATCGTTAATTTTTCCTCTCGCCTGGACTTTTAACATGGAGGATTACATATCTAAAATAAAACAGTTTTCTAAACTGGACTTTCAATCGAAGCAGGAGGTAATAATTAAAGGAAGATCTCCATCGAGACAGAGAGACTTTTAAAACTGAAGAAAGATAAGGAAGACTTCTATAAACAAGTTATCGATGCTTTTGTTCAGAAGGAGCGGCGCATGGACTTCATTTATAAGTTAAGGTAAGCCCATAATAATGTTTTTTTATTAAATGTGCTTTTTTGTGTGCTAGAGTTTGTATGTGTAAAGTTAAGTTAAAGTACCAATGATTGTTACACACACTAGGTGTGGTGAAATTTGTCCTCTGCATTTGACCCATCCCCTTGATCACCCCCTGGGAGGTGAGGGGAGCAGTGAGCAGCAGCGGCGCCGCGCCTGGGAATCATTTTTGGTGATTCAACCCCCAATTCCAACCCTTGATGCTGAGTGCCAAGCAGCGAAGAATGCTGGTATGAGCTTTTAAACATCACCCGTTAACAGCTGCCAATCAAATGGTGAATAAGATACTCTTTAGGGTTCATATGTTTGTAAATCTGACTGTGATGAAGTCAGTGCCTCACCAGCCATGAACCTCACCGCACGTCACTGTTTAAGACCTGGTTATTGTTGTCACACCTAGAGGCCAGATGTTGCACCTCATTTGTATAATCCGTCTCATTGTCGTTGGTGATAAGTCCGAGGACCGTGGGGCCGTCTGTGAACTTGACATTGAGGTTGGAAGAGCAAGAGGTAGAGCAGTCATGGGTGAACAGAATGTAGAGCATGGGGCTGAGCACACACCACTGGTGGGCCCTGGTAGTGATGACAAGGGTGGAGGAAGTGGTGTTGTCCAGCCATAGGTTGCGACTGGAATTTTAAATGTAAATGTTTCTTTACTGTCACACTTAAATAAATCACGGAATTAGATTGTCCTACTGTACACAGCCTCAGTCACTTACTCACCTAGTGTGTGTGTGTGTGTGTGTGTGTGTGTGTGTGTGTGTGTGTGTGTGTGTCACTCTGCGACAAAAGTTGAACATCAAGCTTGCGAGCTAATCATATCAGTGCAGAGAGGAGACCGACACACCTCCAGACTGCAAATTGAATGTGCATGTGCAAAGCTGCCACTTATTCTACCTTGGTTTAAAGAGCGAGATCTAAATGTAAATATGTGTTTACTGTCATGTCAAGCTAATCACTAAAGCACCGGAATGTCCCAATTCCATCCTTCATGTTAATTAGGCAGTCATTAGCTTTGGTTCGTTAGTTAATATCACAACAATCCATTCTTTTAATCAAATTGGATACTCTAACATTTAACAATGCAGAACAAAATTGATTTAAAAAACAATCAGGAATCAAAAGACGAAAAGTTAATTTGCAGTTCTAATCATAATTATCATTTGTTAAACTCACTTTTGTATCTCTCCTGCAGCGTCCATTGCAACCAATTATGCAAACGAGGCAATTACGTCAACGAGCAATTTTTTTTTTTAAGGCAGCCAATAGCTACTTTCCTTGCTGAGGAGTTGGCAACACTGGTCTGCACTACTCTGTTCAGCGGTACTTGAACGCACCATAAAAAACACCTGTCTCTTTTCCTGTGAGGACAGATCAGATCGTCATAATTCCATGCTAAGAGAGCACAGCTTGTAGGTTCAGTGTGCACAACTGAATACAGGCATGTGATTTGAACTTAATGAAAAAGAGGGAAAATAAGCCGGGGATCCAGGGCGGTGCCCTGGTGGTGTGTGTGTGTGTGTGTATTCTTGTATTTCTACCCTTCTTGAGACATCAACAAGGAGAAGTATACCTTCCATATGAGGACCGGTGAACAAGTTAGGACCAAAATCATGGTCCTAATACGGAAAAACATTGCATCTAATAGACAATGTCTCATTTGCACCCCTGGTGGGGAAATCTATCAAAATTAGGGTGATCCCAAAAAGGAGGCAGGGGGTGCTGGAGCCTATCTCAGCTGCATTCGGGCGGAAGGCGGTGTACACCCTGGACAAGTCGCCAGCTCATCACAGGGCCAATACAGATAGACAGACAACATTCACACATTAGGGCCAATTTAGTGTTGCCAATCAACCTATCCTGTTGGATTTAAACATGATCCCCCCTCTGGTCAACATATGAAATAACAAGTGTGTGACAAATGTTTAAGGGCTCCCCCTCTGGCCATCATATGTATTAACAAGTGTGTGTAAGGAATTGAAATGTGCCCCATTTTGCCAAAATGAATGAAAAAAATTAATTAAATAAATAGGTATATAGAGACATACTGTAATAGCTTGAAGTAAATAATGGTGATTAAAAATTTAAAAAAGTAAAATCTTAACTTTTTTATATTTACATAGTATGTATATATCATTAATGTTGTAAATACAAATCTTTATATAGCTAGGAAGGGTGGTCCTTAAGAGGTAAGCATTTTTCAGAGGTCTCAAGAAGGTAAGAAATACAATAATGTGTGTGTGCGTGTGTGTGTGTGTGTGTGTGTGTGTGTGTGTGTGTGTGTGTGTGTGTGTGTGTGTGTGTGTGTGTGTGTGTGTGTGTGTGTGTGTGTAAAATCAGAAAGAGTACAGTGTTTATTCTATTAGCTAACTTCCTTTATCTGAATAGCCATTTGTGATTTAAAGCATTAAATAACAAATATCTTGCAGTCATCTTGTTTATTTTTCAAAATGATTCAACTGTTTGATGTCAAAATATAAACAGTAGAAACAATGAACAAAATGTCAACTACTGTCTTGTTGTAAAACATTAATGAAAATTACATTTTGCATTCAGACAGGCTATACTGTAGCAAAAGTCATCACATGTCTGCCACAATCATGTGTGTTCTTAAATGTGTATTCCACGTCTTCCATGTCGAGAGCAGTTTTGATTTGGGCTTACATGGTAAACAACTCAAATGAATGTGTTGGCCATTGTTTTATCAAGACGCATACATTTGTCTAAATGTGGCCAAGTAGACGCATTGTGGGTTTCCTGGACGTCGTCTACATAGCTAAAAGAAAAATCGAAAGAAGAGAATCCCTCTGCCATCTTCCACTAGTCAGTCTGCCGTGAGTTTATCAAAGTGCGGTTATCAATCTCAGTTCCTTAGGTAATTTCAATTTAAATGGGTAATACTAACAGTCTGGAATTTTGCCGCTGTCATCATTATTGTTTATTGTTACAATATTGTTACAATATGGTCTTGTTTCCCGCTGAAAAATCCAAACACTGTGTGTCTTAGTAGTTGTAGTTCTGATTGGATCCCTGCCGTGAGGCTCCGTTTGATTGGTGAAATGGAGTCAAACGTCACTAAAGCTTACCTTGGATTGGCGAAACAGAGTCAATCACGTGACAGATCCTGCCGGAAAAAGGCTTTCTAACAAAATGAGTCTTACAATATAAATAATTCTGATGTAAATAAATGTAACGATCGGAATGAAACTCAATGTAAAACTCAAGGTGTGTATAAATATATATATATATATATATATATATATATATATATATATATATATATATATATATATATATATATATATATATATATATATATATGTATATATATATATACACATACATGCACATATATATACAAACAATATACAACAATATAAGAATAACCGTTTACAAGGATTACTTGCAGTGTATATATAACAGCTGTAGTAAAAATGAGGCAGCATAAAAATATAAGAATAGATCAAATATAGGTAAATACAACAGAATATACATTATAAAAAAATATAAACAAAGAAATGTGCGCTAATTTAGACATATGACTATCACTCTGACCTCTCTGGTCCATCACTCAAACACAAAAAACAAATGTCCTATGTCCTATTGTAACGTGACAGAAAGACAACCAGTAGGAAACACCTACAAAAGTCTGCTCCCCAAATTAAACACAGAACAATATTATTACATTATTTTATTCAACTGACGTTCGTAGTACTGCACATGCTATTGTACTATTGAAAGAATATGAATTTTTTCTAAAAGTTAAGGTTTTTTTTTTCTAAAGGCATATTTCATGTTAAAATTGTATTGTTTTAGGGCAAAAAGCACAGATTAAATTGACGTAAATTCATACCAATGGGTTGGTCTGCTTTGAGATATGAATGTTTTGAATTAAGAGTTCCATCATGGGACAAATGAATAAGGGAATTATTTATGTATTTATATTCTTATGTATTACATTGTTTTATATTGTTACCCCGAAGGGAATAAGCGGTAGAAAATGGATGGATGGATGGATATATTGTTATATTTATGTATAAAACATATGTATTGCATTAAAATGTTTTCCTTGGTTCTCAGAATCAAATAACGATAGATAATAATATAAATAAAATAAATAAATATATTGGCAAATTCACATAATTATTAAGTGAGTATTATGATTCACGTCAAAAGTATAAGTATCATTATCAGTATTTTCGAGATTAGCCATGTATTTCGGATCGATACCAAATTTCTGATTATCACCCACCCTTAACTTACCCCAAGATATGGATCTCTTGTCTGAAAAACCACATGGTAGTAAATGTTGCTCAGGGATTGTATTGCAAGTCAAACTAAACTTATATTACGTCATAAAGATTAACTGAAGAATGTGTTTGTGGTTTTTTGATCCGTCTCGAGAAGGTGAGTGATTACGTTGCCTTTCAAAGGACTCTTTTTTTCGTGGCTTAAAGAGCCAGAGGAAGGTAAAAAAAAGTAAAAAGGTGCTGCAGGAAACCAATTAAAAGATTTTTTATTAGAGAGTGGGACAACTCATCCTTATTGATCCCCAGCTGCAGTAAGATCAGCAACCATGACCTTATCTTATCTGGCATCCGCAGACCCATACCAATTACGAAAAAAAACTAACCAGTACATACCGAGGCTGCCAACTCAGACACTGTCAGTTAAAATCTCAGGAGAGAGTCCTACAAACAGCTCCTCTCAAGTACTTTGACTATCTTTTGTGAAGTCCATTAACTATTTTCATGGAAATAAATAATCGGAATTAGATTAAAATTGCTTTATACAAACATCAATCAGAAAATTCTGATCCGATACGGTCTATCCGGAAATAAAGTTATTTCCTAACAAGAGGGGTGGTTTATGCCCATTGTCATTACGAACCGCGTCATTGAACACACCCATTCAGATCCTGTCTTTGTGGTTGGGGTGAAATCCCCTTCAATGTGAGAATGTATGCTAAGTCAGTGTGATGCATTTACTTACGCCTTTGGGAAAGCCAGATGTTTACATCAAAGAGCAAACATGGCGTGAGGAAAGCAGAATTGGTCAACTTTGTCGTTAGAAACATTTAAAAGGGGCCCCATTACCTGTTGGTACCTGTTTTTGTGTATTTGGGATCCCCATATGTCCTGGAAATTTTAAATCCAACCATTGGCGGAGATGTTTATAAAACAATCTTGCCTTCTTCAAAACTTGCTCCATACGAGCCGTTTGGGACCCCAGTATCGTATTTTGTCTTAAGTCAGCGGGTATCTCAATTCATGGTAGAGGTTTAGCCAAAGAGTTTTGTACGAGTTCGCCATTTTTGATTGGTTATAGTTGCTCTTTTTGCCGATATCCGATATTCCGATATTGTTCAACTCTTTAATTACCGATACCGATATCAACCGATACCAATATCAACCGATATAAACAGCCGTGGAATTAACACATTATTATGCCTAATTTGGACAACCAGGTATGGTGAAGATAAGGTACTTTTAAAAAATAATAATAAATTAAAATAAGATAAATAAATTAAAAACATTTTCTTGAATAAAAAAACAAGTAAAACAATATAAAAACAGTTACATAGAAACTAGTAATTAATGAAAATGAGTAAAATTAACTGTTAAAGGTTAGTACTATTAGTGGACCAGCATCACACACAATCATGTGTGCTTACGGACTGTATCCCTTGCAGACTGTATTGATATATATTGATATATAATGTAGGAACCAGAATATTAATAACAGAAAGAAACAACCCTTTTGTGTGAATGAGTGTAAATGGGGGAGGGAGTTTTTTTTGGGTTGGTGCACTAATTGTAAGTGTATCTTGTGTTTTTTTTATGTTGATTTAATAAAAAAAAACAAAAAAAAACTATACCGATAATAAAAAAAACGATACCAATAATTTCCGATATTACATTTTAACGCATTTATCGGCCGATAATATCGGCAGGCCGATATTATCGGACATCTCTACTTATAGTCAATAAGTCCCTCTTTTTTCTCCATGCTCTTGTTGTGGGGAGGTCTGGCTCGTACATGCACTTGCATGCTGAAATCCTCTGCTACATGTCCGTAACTACCATTGAGGACACCGAGGTCATGTCCTTGTCCATTTTTTAAGTGATCAAAAGAAGATGATATGACAGCAAATACTCTATACTTTGTGTCGGACATCGTGTGCACTGTACATCACCATTCTGTAGATTATTTCTACTACAGGATATTTGGTTGTGCACAGCCCACTACAACTCCAGACAACAACGTTGCGTAGTAAGTCGGGTGATCACCAAACATACACTATGAAGGTCATCTTGAACTCAGAAAGCAGTACAGGAGTGTTCAGTTTCTGGTCGACTGGGAGGGCTATAGTCGTGAAGAACGCTCATGGGTCTCCAACTCCTGTATCCTAGTCATACTCTTGTATGACTTCCACTCTCTCCATCCTGAGAAACCAGGTAGGCCGCCAGGGCTTGCCTCTGCTTTGACTCCACTCACACTTCTCGTTTCCTGTGGCTCCAGCTCCGGCGTTTCCGTGTAGTGTTAACTGTTACCTCTCCACTTCTGTTTTGTACAGTTTGTTTCTCCAGCCCTTATGTGTGCATCATTAGTTATTTTCCCTCACTCCTATTTGAGTCCACTTTTTGTTATTATTCTTATTTATATTTTGCTCTGTGTTGGGTTCCTACTCTGGCTAAGCCTTTTGTGACAGTTATGACGTCTGTTTTAAGTGAAGTGTCCGACGTTAAAGTTTCCGCTATCCTGATGGAACGAACCATTTGGCATTTTTAATAGGGAGTGTAGCTAGTCTTAGACATTCTTCTTCTAATTCAAACTAACTTTTTTTGAAGTTTCACCGCCAAATTAGATTATTTTATATCCTGCCTTAAAAACTTGGAACTCTGGTGCGACATCAATCAATCAATCGATCAATCAAAGTTTATTTATATAGCCCTTAATCCCAAGTGTTTCAAAGGGCTGTACAAGACACAACGACATCCTCGGCTCAGATCCCGACTTTGAACAGCTAGTGTCTCATCTGTGATCACCTAATAACCTCTTCACGCAGGAGAGGGGGGCGGAGCAGAAAAGAGACGGCAGATCAACTGGTCTAAAAGGGAGGTCTATTTAAAGGCTAGCGTATACAAATGAGTTTTAAGATGGGACTGAAACGCTTCTACTGAGGTAGCATCTCTAACTGTTGCCGGTAGGGCATTCCAGAGTACTGGAGCCCGAATAGAAAACGCTCTATAGCCTGCAGACTTTTTTTTTCTCCCATTCACTCCCCCATTTCGATGCCCTTGCGTACAAATTTAGGAAAAAGAAAAACTTTGTTTTGAAAAGCACTAATGGTCACTCCAGTCTTTAGCTTTGTGAAAATGTGTCCACCAAAACACTTAAGTTGAATAGTCGGAACTACTTCCCCACAGAGCTGTGGCCAAGAACTCCACATTCATTTTCAGTCTCAGCCAAAAGCTTTCTTTAACTAATTAAGTTGGACTAATAAACGCATGAAAGACGCTGTGAATTCTCCCAAACATCGTCTCCTATATTTAATTAGATCATTCCCAAAGCTGCAGTTAAAATCCTACGTCTACGAGGCCAATTAATCCAGGCATGCCGTCAACATCACAACACCAAAAACACCATGCCCTGGATGAAAAGGATTTGAGAAAATAGCCTTAATTGCCAACATGTAAATATGTTTTTGGAATATTTTCATCACCAGCAAAAAGTTTCCCAAAGTTATTTTCTTGGCAGACTGTCCAAAAGGCAAGTATTTCCAACGCCGAGATGAAAACATTGAGATATGGATTATCAGTGAGAGGTAGGTATGAAACAAATGAAAAAAAAGAGAGCGAACATGCTATCACGGACATCTCAGTGACTGGTATCAGGGGACGCCAGCCTCCGACACCGCCAGCACGCCAATTACAGAGGCCTAAGCAGGTAAGGAATGGTGTCATGCACCCCCAAGCTAATGATAAATCTAATTATTTCAGACACAGCGTTGGCTTTGACACCTTCGCAATCCGAGGGGATCGGCCGCTTGAGAAGAAATCAGTCCCAGTGGGGCGGGTGGGATTGGGTGGTAATGGACAGAAGCTTAGATGAAGCGAAACAAAGTGTGGGCTGGATGAAGGCCAACAATGGCCTCCTGACACTAGAAACTCAATGAAGTTTACTACAATAACACACACACACACAGCGCCTATAGGGACATTTCATATCATTCAGTACTGCTTTCATAGCTTTCCGAAAGTTCAATAGCAGGGAAAAACTAAACCACTACATACTCATTATGCTGTGTGTGCAACACCTCTATAGAACACAGGTCTTCAACGGGGGGTACAGGTCGTGACATTTTTGGTTGATTAGCCTTTTAATACATTTTTTACTGAGTAAACTCATCTGATTAACCAATCATGCAATTAAAGTAAAACATTTAAGAAATTTTTTTGGATGACATTCTGACAATAGAATTGCATTGTGTCCAAATATTGGTTTTTTTATGTTGATTTAGATTGTGCAAGAAAGTCATAATCAGTGGTTAATCATAATTAATCCAAATTCATTATTATCCAAATTGTGATTACCGTATTTTTCGGACTATAAGTCGCAGTTTTTTCATAGTTTGGCCGGGGGTGCAACTTATACTCAGGAGCGACTTATGTGTGAAATTATGAACACATTACAGTAAAATATCAAATAATATTATTTAGCTAATTCACGTAAGAGACTAGACGTATAAGATTTCATGGGATTTAGTGATTAGGAGTGACGATTGTTTGGTAAACGTATAGCATGTTCTATATGTTATAGTTATTTGAATGACTCTTACCATAATATGTTACGTTAACATACCAGGCACGTTCTCAGTTGGTTATTTATGCCTCATATAACGTACACTTAGTCAGCCTGTTGTTCACTATTCTTTATTTATTTTAAATTGCCTTTCAAATGTCTATTTTTGGTGTTGGGTTTTATCAAATAAATTTCCCCCCAAAATGCGACATATATGTTTTTTCTCTTCTTTATTATGCATTTTCGGCAGGTGCGACTTATTCTCCGAAAAATACGGTAATCTGATTAAAAATATATAATTTGACAGCTCAATTTTTATATATCCGTCTGAATTTCTTCCCAAAACGTAGATGTGTTTAAATACACACTAACTATCATGTAGTTTAGAAATGGCTGTTGCATAGCCACACCACTCACTGTACTTTTCAGGTTTAAAATAGAAACACAAATACATATTATTTTATACATTGTTTAATGAGCACGAACGTTAGCATTTAAGATTAGCGCTCTCGCTCCCAGTTTGTGATTAGCGGCCCTATACTTTATAATTTGAAAATCTTAGTATTACACAATAACAAGGTACCTTTAGAACCCATTTCATTTAAAACACAAGATTTTGACAGCTGTCCAATCTTTTTCCACCCCCAAGGGCTGCATACTGAAAATTCTTAGCAAGCGGAGGCCATTATAATATCTTTAGTTTGTAAAAAAAAAAAAAAAGGGAAAGTAAATAATACTTAAAAAATATATATTTATTTAAAGACAACACTTTGTGTCAGGTAGTTTATTATGTTAGGTGAGCATTTAGTAACAATAGGATTTTATGTTGCACACTGACCTATTAAAGTGACGGACCGGAAGCCAGTGCTGAGATCCAACGACATATTTATGTCTGTGTTGTCTGTATTATGTTAAAGTAAAAAGACCCAGTGATCATTTAAAATGTTTTTTTGAGTGGATTAATATTAGCTTGTTTAATAATGGGTTGCTTAGAGGGCGGTTATGTTGATGAAGCGTGCTATAGACGCGGTCGTATGGTAAACAGTGTTCGCTTCAAACTGACACTAACTCTTATTAGCCTGTGTGACTTTGGGGACGAGGAAGAAATATTGTTATGTTACAAACTTGGTGGTGTTGCTTCTTTATTTGCGATTATTCCAAGATGATTATCATCTACTCGTGCAAAGTTGCGGCACTTGAACAGAATATGACAGCCTGTCATAATTACGACGATCAGCTGGATAAAAATAATACCGCGCATCATTAGTCCAGATTCTTAACGGTCTTTCTGGACCGACACAATTAGGACTGGTACCCAAAAAAAAAATGGTACACGGTATACATTCCTAGACATCACTAGTTTCAACTAGCAAAAACGTGCAGCATTTTAACAATGTAGAAAAAAACCCCCACCAATAATAGGTTATTATAAAATGAATTAATGGAAGTATAAATAAAACTAAGTAAACATTGTACTACCACACCTGGTGTGTGTACACTTGAATTACTTACTACCCTTTAGAATAATGAACCTGAAAAGTGAATTATAAAAAATAAACACAATTAAAAAAAAATATATATATATATATATATTTTATTTTATTTTAATTTTTTTAATAAAAAAATATTCTAAATGCTGCTAAGTTTAAATGTATTTTTTTTCTAGTCCAGTTGACAGTTGGGTGGCACGCTCATGTAGAGTGGGCAATTGCAGACTCTAAAATTTGCATGGCTCTCTCGGTTCTCATCGTTCACTTAAAAGAGCCGTTCAAAAGACTCGATTAGTTTGCAAACGTCACATCTAATACTTTAGGAGAAGGTGGTTTTATTTACATTCTAACGGAAACGTCTCCACAAAAAACATATTGCAGGCATATGCAGAAAGTAGATAAACCATATGACTGTGCAGCAAAATGTACACCAAAGCATATCCCAAACATTTTATCTAGACCACAAGGAAGTGTTTTAAATGTAGATTAGAATCATCATAGGACCCCTTTAAGCGAGTACACCCACTTGGCACATGTTGGTAATTGGTTAACACATGGGATGAACATTTACAAGTCGACCAGCGACCATGCTGATGACTACAGCTTTGTTTACTGCATTTGCTTGCAATGATTGGTAGCTCTCTGGTTGCCAGATCCTCAAGAGATTCCAGTCCTGAAATGTTGGAGGACATTGCTGTTACAATGCCCTTCTTATGTATGCATATGTGGTTAGGTCAAGCAATATCTTTAGTACTTAGTGTACCGTTATAACTATTTTTGTGTGCAAAAACATACCATATTGATCTGAATAAAAGCCCATCCTGAATATCCTAAAATGAGAATCTTAACTCCTCCTTTGCTTTTTGCTAACATTTCAGACACCTTTTGACTCATTTTGGGAGAAATTGTTTAGCGCCTTCTGTTGGTTTGCATGAATAAATCTGTAGTTTTAAGTACAGTGGAACCACATTTTACAAACTTAATTGCTTCGTAGATAGAAAACGTCTTACGTTGAAGCAAATTTCTCCTTTAGATACAATGTGAACTCAAATATCGGGTTCCAGGGTCGACAAAAGTCTATATTTTTGTAAAGTTTATAGACTTTAATTTCCATATAAAGCATTATACAGTACTGTACATCAAACAGACATAACTATGGGCTGGTGGATCAACTTTCTATTCAATACAAAGTCAAAACAACAACTAGCTGAACTGTCCTCATGTGTAGCTACCCTGCTAACACATACACACACTCTCACTAGCCATGTGGTGCAGTCAGTTTGAAATCACAATACTCATTAACTTCAACAACCAGGTCGCTACAAAAATAGGTATAACCTATTAATTTACGTATTTGGTAATCTTCTTGGTGTGCAGCGGAAGGTAGGGAGTAAAGGAGATAGGCATTATCGACAACACTGTGGGTACTTCCTGAATGTTTCAAACCTCACATCGCTTGTCCATTGCTTTCTTTGGACACATTGAGCTAAAAAAAAAAAAAAAGGAAAAATGCTAAAAACTTTTTAAAAGCATGCAAAGTAACACTGAGCAAAGTAATTTTCGACAGACCGTCCACAATCGTTGTGCTACCGGGCACACAATTGCTGCCATGCGAGGCATTTTATATGTATTTTTATTATATGATTTGCAGGCAATTTCAATTATTTGCATTGCAATGTCAGTTATTCCATTCTCATACACCATCTTCGATACCTGTTGTATAGGTCTGCCATCTATTGTAAGAGTATTTGATTTACTGGTTGTTTTTCCCCTTCTATCATTGTTTTGGGTTTTTTCACATTAATTTACACTCCTTACGGTTTGCCTTTATCATTCACTACAGTTAGTAATTGTTATTTGTGTTCAGCGGTACCAAGGACGTATCATCGGCATATTGTAGATTGTTTATGTTCTTAACTCCTCCAGAGAAGCCTGCCATGTCCCCGCTTTCTCTGAACATTGTTTGGTGTACAAATTAAACTGGCTTGGTGACAATACACAACTCCTTTTATATTAAATGATTCTGTCGTTTCCCAATCAGTTCTTATGATTGATGTTTGTTCCCAAATACATCTTTGTATTTTTTTAAATTGGGATAATTATGGTAGACACAAAATTATACAGGCATTGGTGAACATATTGGAAATGGGTTTTTTTTGTTTTTTTTTAAATCAGCGAAACATGATTTATGTCTGCCAACTCAATTTGCAGTCAGTTATGCTCTCAAAATAGGATGCTATGTTTTAAACAGGCTGCAAATAATGTCAACAACTGCAGTTTGTAAAATCACTGTAAACAGTCCTCATTTAACAGGAAACTAATTAGGGCTGTCAAATGATACATTTTTTGATCAGGTTAATCATATGTTTGAATTTGGAATAACCATGATTAATTACAGGTGATTACTTGCTTGCATAAATACAATTTGCTTTAAGGGAAACTGCACTTTTTTTTGTCATGGTGCCTATCGTTGACATTCATTATGAGAATAAATCTCATGTCCGATTTTTTATTAGGATTTAAAGATGATAAAAAATGCTTGGAAGATATTGTCATGTCTGTGTAATCATGTTTTGTTTTGTTTAGTTATTGGACTCTTTTTAGTTCCTGCTTTTCACTCCCTTGTCTTGTTTCCATGGTTACCCATTAGTTTCACCTGTTTCACGTTTGGACTCATTGTGCACTCTTGTTTGTCACCATAGCAACCCATTAGTTTTCACCTGTCATGTCACGCACCTGTTTTGAGTCACGCACCTGTTGTTAATCATGTCTGTGTTATTTAAGCTTTTCATTTTCTGTTGTTCGTCCTGGTGTCATATCTTTTCTAACCCTGCTATCCTCTCATATCAAGCCATGTTCACAGTCCCATGCCACAGTGAGTGTTTTTATTTTGTGTTCACAGTTTCTGCCTTTGTGCAAGTTTTGTTTTCATTCGCCAAGTTTTTTACCTCCGCCATTGTGCGCGCCTTTTGTTTGCTTCTGTTTTGTAGTGTGTTAGTGTTTAAAATAAATCATGTACCCACCTTCAAGCCATGTCCGATCTAAGTTCACTTGCATCTTGGGAAAACAATCACTCCATAGTCCACGTTCTGACAGATATGGCGTAAAATAGTCACCATTTTAGCCTTCAAAGCCCTCCGTCAACATTTTGTATACTCACTGCAAGTATATATATTTAATATAGTAACAGACATGTTCATTACAATATTTAATATGTTCAATATTTACCGTATTTTGATAATTTTCATCAATTCCGGAACTGACCTCTTTCGCGCATTGATTTCCGTTTCCATAGCAACGAACGTCCGACTTCCAGTGTGTTCCTACTTCCGGATACAAAACGCTTGTGTGTGTTCTAATCATGGCAGACTTGGTAACAAACAACGAAGACGACTATTTTTGGACGAAAAGAGGATTCACAACCTTATCTTTTTGAAGCTGAATCAACGAAGGATGAATTGCTGCTTCGAGAAGCGAGCACGAAGGAAGAGTGAGACAAAAGAGCAAACAGAAGCCGATAGAGTGAGGTCAAAGCGACACAAAGCTGCAAAATGTGGAATTTGGAGACCAGCTATTTCGACATAAATGGCGTGCTTACCCCAAATAAACCAGAAAAACGTCCCTTGCCAGCTGGACCCAAGAGAAAACTGTCCATCGAGTAAGTAAGCAGCATGTCTAGCTGTGTACAAACAAAACATGAAATGTGGTTTATACTTTACAGATACTGTAATATGATTGTTCATGTTTTTCAGTCAGTACAGATAAGTGTATTATCGCATTATGTTGTGCATTACAAACTCAAAAGCGGTTTGTGTTGACGTAGAAGCTAGTTTATCTCTTGCCCAAGTTAGCTTTTACGGCTAATACCGTAGCACGCCGATGTGTTTCTACGCTAGAAAGAGAGTTCCTCAGTGTTCGCTCTTACAATAACAATGTCGCTACAGTTTGGTTAGGTTACAGAACGTAAAGGAAGTATTGGTGACGGTTTTTTAATGCATTTTTAAAGTGATTAAGCAATAGAACTGAATGCTCCCAATAGTTGCATTGCTCTCTATGAGCCGATTTTCACATGTTAGAATACAAAAAAAACATATAACTATTGTGAACGATAGGTAAAATTCCCCAAAAAGTGCAGTTCCCTTTTAAGACAACAATATATACACACAAATGCAATGTTATTGTCAGAATGTTAAACGTTTTACTTGAATGCATGTTATTTAGTTGCACAAAACTTGGTAACAGTCTTTCAGGGTGTATTATGGAGTGAAATTTGCGAGCGAGCACACCTGTCAAACTCTCCTCACTCATGTTTGTACTGACGTACATGTTGATCTGATCACTCACCATTGAAGTACCAGTAGAGTGGAAAAACAAGTTGACTTTATAAGCTTAATTGTGTTTTATTGTATCCATTAAACCATATCCAATTGTATTTGCAATCCGCAAAGTATGTGAAATTACCGTCTAAACATTGCAAAATGCCACAAATTCAGTCAGCCATTTTTTATATTCCGCTCCGAAAACCTTTGGCTATTTCTGGATATTGACGTCACTGTGACGATCTGTCACTTCATTTGTGTTTGTTTCCTTGTTTTTGTATTTACTTCCTGTCAGTGCTCTTATTTTGTTATATTTCCTGTTTGTTCCGCTGAGCACTGTTTTTTCCTCACCTGCCGTTGATTGGCAGCCGGTCCACACCTGCTGCCAATCAACATGTATCCTATTTATGCTTGGTCTCGAGCACTCTTCAGGGCTCGATGATAACACTCTATGTTTGGAACATTTATGCAAGACTGCTTTATTTTTTGTTTCATGAGATTAAAACTCATTTTACCTACTCATCGCTCTCCCGGTTCTTGCATCTTGGGATCACACAAACGGCAGCCATGCGAGTTCCTCACAGTCACAGTAGTAACGCCTCTGCACTCTGACCACAGTATCAGATCAGTCATACTGGAAATACGCAAAAATTAGAAAGACATGTAGAAAGACATGTACACATATGTTTTTTGTCTTTTATGGATTCTAAGTCATAAATAAAAAGTATGCTAATAATGAAGTCAATTGGGGCTCTCTTTTTTGCCCACAAAACTCTCTAAATAACCATCCAAAACCCGCAAACAATACTCAATTTACATCTTGTGACCTGAATATTAACCAAATATAAGACATGTTGTTATTATAAGCGCTAAAACAGACAAAGTATTTTTAGCATGGAAAACCGAGAGCTAATTAGAGTTTATGTTGCACTGGACTCAAGGAGAGACTTTAATGTAATTATAACATTTTAATTGAAGATGGCGGTAATGCAACATATATAGATGCAATCTGCTGTAGAACTGTAAAAACGAAGGAGCTTATGCAACACTGCAGCGTTGATGTCTTGTTTGCTGCAGTTTTGCTACCGCATAATCCCGTCTCGGCTCGTCAAAGTTATTTTAAATTATAAATCATGCCTCTCATCTGGATATTAGGAGGATTTAGCCTTTAATCTATACGTTGTTCATCTGTGATAGTCAGTTTATACGCAGAGTTAGAGACAAACACACTACAACAGAAGACAGTGTCAGACTCAGCAGCTGTGGATTTAAATTAATTATTCGTCATAGGAAGATATGGACATCCAATCAGTCGTCATCACAGTGAGAGCAGATATTGTACAGTAAGCAATCAGTTTATTATGTCTGTAGTTTGTATTCCTTTCATAGCACTTAGCATTACTGCTACATGATGCTTAGTGTTTCACTAAAGTTGGATCTGTAAAGCAGAGCTTCTAAAACTTAAAGCTCATCCCACTTATATACAGGATCAAAAATATAAGGTTCTGGACCATCATTTGTCTCAAAGTAATCGTTATTGGCTCCCACAAAGTCTACATGATTTGCATTGTGTCACATTGCGGTGAGGGATGTATTGTCTTGGTTTCTTCTGTCTTGGGAATTGCATGTTTTACTTTGAAAAGTAACTCCTCTTGTGTGAGATCACTTGCTCTTCTTTTTGTGTCATCAGTCTGACGTCATCCCAGACCCCTGATTGTTTCCACCTGTTGCCCATTACCCTCATGTGTTTTATAAGCCCACGCCTCCCCTTGTTCTGTGCCGGATTGTCTCGATTATTCGTGCCTCTCTAGCATCCATGTCCATGCCTTGCCTCGTCTCACGTTTGTATACCTTGATCCTGAATTCCTATGTTGCTATTTTGAGTTTTATTTTTCTCCTCCTCAGCAGAGTGATTTTGTGTTATTTAGTGCTACAGCCGAAGTGGTTAGATTTCAGTTTTTCTTATAGTTCTTTCTTTCCTCAAATTTTTGAGTGACATTTTTTGTTAACATTTATTAGATTAGAGAAATTGTAGAATTTTCATAGCCATTGTTTCTTCCTCCTGTTGGAGCGTTTTGTGTTTATATAAGTTTCATAGAATATACGTCGCCAATTATAGTTTGTCATTGTTGTTTTGTGTTTTCGGTTGTTCCTTTTTTTGGAACCTTTTCCGCCGACTAGTTAAGTCAGGGGTCAGGAACCTTTTTGGCTGAGAGAACCATGAAAGCCAAATATTTTAAAATGTATTTCCGTAAGAGCCATACACAATTTTTTTAACACTGAATACAACTAAATGCCTGCATTTTTAAGTAAGACCACAATTTTAAAGTATAATAAGTCTGTTATTCTTTTTAATAAGATTGTTATTCAGAAGCTAATCAATAATAAATTAAATACTTCTTACCATAAATGTGACTTCTTGAACAGATGCGGTAGAAAACGGATGGATGGATTAAAATACATGAGAATGTTTTGTATTTTGAACGTTATTTTTAACACTGTGATTACCAGCGGAATTATTCATGACTTATCGTGTTAAGCAATGTCAGCTAAGATTTATCTGAGAGCCAGATGCTGTCAACAAAAGAGCCTCCTCTGGCTCGAGAGCCATAGTTTCCTTACCCCTGAGTTAAGTTATTGTAGATTTTGAATTGCCCTGATTCTGGAGGTGAAAGGAAGCTTTCAAAATAAAAGCCTGCTGATATATTCCCTACTCTGCATCTGAGTCCTATCCTTTTGACCAAGCCTGACACATTGTTGTTGGTAGGGAAGGGATCTGCGGTTCATACGTTCATACGTCTACGTGACTGGCTGGCTCATTATCGCTCAAAAGGGCTCTAGAATCTGCATGAGATTGATACTATTTTGATCATATCTATTTATTTGCAAACGTTGCTCGGTCAAAATAAATTGCTTGATTGAGTGTTCATAATTAATGCAATATTTTTTTGTGATTAATCAAATGAGTTGGGGCATTCTCACCACCCCTGAGTTGGTTTCAAAAAAGGCTGCTCTGTAAACAATGATGTCCACTTCTATAATATCCGTTTTTTTGCACTTCTGATTAGTTTTTGTCGCGCTAAATCAGTCATATACAATGTAGTATTGTTTGTTTATGAATGGTAACATCACCGTAGTGTAAACTACATATATTTCATGTGGTATACGCTGTACGTCGCTAGCAATCGCGTCTGTGTTTCCACTTCATCCACCGTGTTTGGAGGTTGCAGAAAATTCAACTCGAGATTCAAACAAGGCAAGCACAAAGTTAACTTTCGTGGAAGTGGCAATCTTAATTTCCGACATCGTAACTGGAACGCTCAGAACTCGGGTGTGACGCCATTCCCACTTCCGATGTAAATGGAACACAGTGTAAGCGCCACGTTGACAAATGCAGTGCAGAACAATGAGATAAGGAAACACACTGATTGGCAATCAGGGACAGGTGTGGCAGCCAGCACTCAGTGGAAGACAATGGAAGCAAATAGTAAATGGAAACTAAAAATAAATGCACAGGAACGAAAATAACACCAAAACATGAAAAATAATAAACAGTATTCTAACACTGTCATTGAGGGTCGTGACCACAGTACCTTGGAGAAATAGTTTTTTTCTTGTGGTTTACATCTAAAAAATACAACAAAATAAGCAACTAATTACTGTAGTTCTTCAAATGAGCAATTCGCCTTGCATTGTTTCAGAAAATCCGAGGAGCTCTGATTTTGACTTTTGAGGGACCCCCAGGGACGTAAACAATGTCGAGGTCAGGTCTCAAGGTGAAAGGTTAATAAAGAATCTTGGACAACTTGTCATCCATGGAAAATGATTCCTCCACACCGTTCTTTGGAATTCAGCTCAGCCTGAGAACCCGCTGGGGACTTTTAACCCAATGTGTTAATACAAGTGTTGTTTTAATGCCTGTATTGGATGGAATGTACTACATGATTTAAGGTCATATTTGCTTATCCATTTCAATAACAAATGTCCCCACTTGTGGTATCTCCCCACGTTGCTAAAGCTGTAAAACACAGCCCCAAAGACCACAGGGATCACCGCGGTGTGAAATCCTGCCAGGAATGTCAATTTATCAGGTGATATTGCCTCTGTGTAGCGTGAGGGTCCCTAAGCCCCTCTCGAGCAAAGCACTATTGGGTTTGGACCAGCAGCAGAGAGAGTGGGGGAGGTCTCCTCCCTGATCTGTGGTCCACCACAATCAATCTTCCAAGAGATCCCAGAGCTTCAATGAGCAGAGCAACACGGCGTCTAATCAAGGCCTCCTGCAGCTAGCTGTCAGGCCGCACCGCAACGTGTTTATCTCTGTCACCAAATGTCAGTTTAAGGATTATTTGTTGGATAAAAAGCTACCTTAGTTAGGAACGTCTATGCCTTTTTGCTCACCTGTTTAGCAAGCATGGAAATGTTCTTTTACTTTAGTTTGGTTTTATTTAGGGGGCGTTTACTTTCTCAGTGCTGTTATTTGTACTCAAGTGAATTAATTAACTCATATCATGTTTTGCTTATGGTGAAGATTTACTGTATTTTTCGGACTATAAGTCGCAGTTTTTTTCATAGTTTGGCCGGGGGTGCGACTTATACTCAGGAGCGACTTATGTGTGAAATTATTAACACATTAGCGTAAAATATCAAATAATATTATTTAGCTCATTCACGTAAGAGACAAGACGTATAAGATTTCATGGGATTTAGCGATTAGGAGTGACAGATTGTTTGGTAAACGTATAGCATGTTCTATATGTTATAGTTATTTGAATGACTCTTACCATAATATGTTATGTTAACATACCAGGCACGTTCTCAGTTGGTTATTTATGCCTCATATAACGTACACTTATTCAGCCTGTTGTTCACTATTCTTTATTTATTTTATATTGCCTTTCAAATGTCTATTCTTGGTGTTGGGTTTTATCAAATAAATTTCCCCAAAAAATGTGACTTATACTCCAGTGAGACTTATATATGTTTTTTTCCTTCTTTATTAAGCATTTTCGGCCGGTGCGACTTATACTCCAGAGCGATTTATACTCCGAAAAATACGGTACATCCAACTTGGAGAAGGCAAATAACAAAGTTTAATTAAATAGTGGTATTTCAGTTTGAGCACAGAAATAGATAAGGCCCCTCAGTTTGATATTCGCAGGTGGAAGAAAATAGGCTCTAATTGGGACTTCGGAATGCAAAAGTGATAGCCGTATCCTTGTGTAGAGACTACCTGTCTAGCTCAACGCCAACATTTAAGTTGTGACTTAAAACAGTTGTTTTCCAGAGACTTACACACGAACATCTCCTTTTATGGTCAGGATGTGCTCTCCTGACTTAGCACACACACACACACACACACACACACACACACACACACACACACACACACACACACACACACACACACACACACACACAGGAAGGAGGAATATAAAACTGATGTTTTGGCTTCTCCAAGTTAGGAGAGACAGTATTCAATGTAAAGTTAATTAGGAATAAAGTTAGATCAGGCATGTGTGTTTGTCTTACTTGTTTAGATAAACACAGTTACAAGAGTGTATTAGCAAAATTTGTTGAGAAAAAACTTTTAAAAAAGTTTTTTTTTTTCACAAATGTGGTCATATCAATTGGGTAATATTAAATATTGCAGGAAAATAAGATAGACACATTTTTTCCCAGAAAATGTCAAGGTCAAAGTTGTAATTGTAATTTAGTAATTAAGTTGTCATTTTTTAAAATTAAATCATTAAAAGAAGAAGTTGTACTCTCACAAGAATAAATAATTTAGACAGCATTCTATGACTTCATCTGGTAAAATATTGACTTATTGTGACAGATTTTTTGTTTTGCACTGAGGTTGTAAAAAATAAAGTAACACGTGTGATTAATCACAAAAAAATATTGCATCAATCATGTATACACAGAGATGAATCATACTATTTATTTTGAGAGCTGTCGGTGCAAAAATGAGCGAGGAGACTCCGACTGGTGTGCTTGCTGGCAATTTTCACTGCAAAATACACCCTGCTTGGACTTTAGACACAACAGTTACCACCTTTTGAGCAAATGAATAAATTGCATTCAAGTACAATATTTTAACATGTTCCTGTATGAAATGTTTTAAGTTGATTTAAACTATGCTAGCAGGTAAATAACCTGTGATTAATCATATTTAATCCAAATTCAAAAGTGTAATTGATCTGATTTAAAAAAAAATATACATAATAATTAGACAGCAGCAGATTCTACCACACAACAACAAATCTGTAAAATTACTGATTTTTTTAATGTATATATATATATATATATATATATATATATATATATATATATATATATATATTTAAGAAAAAGTCACAATGTTAAGAGGAATTACCGCAGTCAAAATCTGGACTACTTACCATATATTCATCAGTGAAAACAATCATATTACAGGAAAATAGGTGTTTTGGCAAAAAAAAAAAATCAATCAATCAATCAATCAATGTTTATTTATATAGCCCTGAATCACAAGTGTCTCAAAGGGCTGCACAAGCCACAACGACATCCTCGGTACAAAGCCCACATAAGGGCAAGGAAAAACTCACCCCAGTGGGACGTCGATGTGAATGACTATGAGAAACCTTGGAGAGGACCGCATATGTGGGTAACCCCCCCCCTCTAGGGGAGACCGAATGCAATGGATGTCGAGTGGGTCTGACATAATATTGTGAGAGTCCAGTCCATAGTGGATCCAACATAATAGTAATAGTCCAGTCCATAGTGGGGCCAGCAGGACACCATCCCGAGCGGAGACGGGTCAGCAGCGCAGATATGTTCCCAGCCGATGCACAGGCGAGCGGTCCACCCCGGGTCCCGACTCTGGACAGCCAGCACCTCATCCATGGCCACCGGACCTGTCCCCCCCCCCCCCCCCCTCCACAAGGAAAAGGGGAGCAGAGGAGAAAAGAAAAGAAACGGCAGATCAACTGGTCTAAAAGGGGGGTCTATTTAAAGGCTAGAGTATACAAATGAGTTTTAAGATGGGACTTAAATGCTTCTAAAAAAAAGTATTTAATTCAAGAATATGAACTTTTACAGCTTTATTTTAAATGAAAGTGCTGAGTTAAAACACTTGCATTATGACAAGAAAAACTCCCAGAATGTTTAAATTAGGGATGTCCGATAATGGCTTTTTGCCGATATCCGATATTCCGATATTGTCCAACCCTTTAATTACCGATACCGATATCAACTGATACCGATATCAACCGATATATACAGTTGTGCAATTAACACATTATTATGCCTAATTTGGACAACCAGGTATGGTGAAGATAAGGTACTTTTTTTAAAAATTAATAAAATAAAATAAGATGAATAAATTAAAAACATTTTCTTGATTAAAAAAGAAAGTAAAACAATATAAAAACAGTTACATAGAAACTAGTAATTAATGAAAATTAGTCAAATTAACTGTTAAAGGTTAGTACTATTAGTGGACCAGCAGCACGCACAATCATGTGTGCTTACGGACTGTATCCCTTGCAGACTGTATTGATATATATTGATATATAATGTAGGAACCAGAATATTAATAACAGAAAGAAACAACCCTTTTGTGTGAATGAGAGTGAATGAGTGTAAATGGGGAGGGAGGTTTTTTGGGTTGGTGCACTAATTGTAAGTGTATGTTGTGTTTTTTATGTTGATTTAATAAAATAAATAAAAAACGATACTGATAATTAAAAAAACGATACCGATAATTTCCGATATTACATTTTAACGCATTTATCGTCCGATAATATCGGCAGGCCGATATTATCGGACATCTCTAGTTTAAATACGGTTCGTGTCAGACTGAGGTCAAGGCAGGAAAATGGATCCCAAAATGCAGAACAAAGGTCAGAGTGGACTTGTTAAGTGTATTTATTACACAGTTCAGGGAACTAACAAAAAACTAAGGAGCTCGTCAAATAAAAAGGAAACTAACTTTCACCGTGAAAAGAGGTACAGAAATCAAACTGAAGAACAATCACAAACCAGAGAACCAGCAGGCGAGCCGTACGGGCTACTGGAACTGCAGGGAAGAAGCAAGGGCTAACGGGGGTGCATGTGGCAGACAAGCAATAAACCAACAACTCAACAGCAGCAGGAGAGGTGATTAAAAAAAGGGGTTCTGAAGAGATTCACCTCAGCTCCAGTAGCTCCGCCCATCTCAGGGAAGTAAAGGAAGGGAACACAAATAAAGGGTGCAAAGACCAGTGTCTCGGAGTGTGACACTGGTGACTGAATCCAAACACTACTCTCTTATCCTCACAATAGGCATCATAACGTTTCTGTCAATGGCTGATAATCAAGTCCGATGTTAGATGATAGAGGTGTGCCACAAGGTTCTGTTTTAAGTCCACTTCTTTTTCTTAATTATTATTTTTTTAATATTTTACCTCAACTGTGCTCATTCTGTCATGTTCATCTCTATGCCGACGACACTGTCAATCAAATATAATGTGCAACAAGACAACTCTCTCGCCAAAATTGATTAGCTGCGTCCACCTGTGTCCAAGTGTCAAGGCCCGGGTGTGCACAAAAGCGATGTTAATGCCTTTGGTTGGCTTCTAATTGGCTCCCAGTGCTGATGATGCTACTCCACAGTTCCTCTGAGGCTTTCCGCGGTCATTAAAAGCCTCTCATATCCCAATAGCAAAGTGTCAGGATCTAATGCAGTTCCTCTAAATTACTGCACGCAACTCTCTGAGGTATACTCCCAATGTCTTTTGCCCACTTTGGTTAATTATTTAAAGCGCTTTACCATAATTAACTGTGCATTGTCTCGCACTACGAAACTATTGCACCACACTATCTGGCACGCTTGAGGTAAAGAAATCCTTGATTTTAAAAGACCAAAAGACAGTTTTTAAAGTTTTTGCTTATATTTGGAGGTATAATCTGACCTTGAGCACAGAGAGGTCGGAATAGTTTAATTTCAAATGATTTCTCAGTCTTCTGCAGCCACTGTCTTGTTATTATCTCCACCTCCAAGAGCCGAGCTAGACATGATGGGGGTGAGACGAGAACATTCTTAAAGCCCTCAGATCCTCGCCTGTAGAGTCCAAACACATTATAATCACTGTGACACATGGAAATGAGGTCATGTATTCTCTGTGGGACAATCCTTATCCATATTTCTGGGGTTTCCAGAGAGAAATGTGGGAGCAAGTCCCACAGAGGATCATTAACGTGGGAAGAAAAAAATTCCTGACAAACGGGGACGTTCGGCCTCATCCATCACGACGAAAGGATTGGAATATTGATCTGGGACATGCTTGCTCCCATCAAAAGGATACTACAGTATATTTGCATTTGTTTTTCACGGCCTTGCACAGCATGTGCGCTCCTGCTTTGGGCTGAGCATGTGACTAATGTTTCATGGTTAATTTGTTTTTTTAAAGGCCTACTGAAACCCACTACTACCGACCACGCAGTCTGATAGTTTATACATCAATGATGAAATCTTAACATTGCAACACATGCCAATACGGCCGGGTTAGCTTACTAAAGTGCAATTTTAAATTTTGCGTGAAATATCCTGCTGAAAACGTCTCGGTATGATGACGTCAGCGCGTGACGTCACGGATTGTGGAGGACATTTTGGGACAGCATGGTGGCCAGCTATTAAGTCGTCTGTTTTCATCGCAAAATTCCACAGTATTCTGGACATCTGTGTTGGTGAATCTTTTGCAATTTGTTCAATGATCAATGGAGACAGCAAAGAAGAAAGCTGTGGGTGGGAAGCGGTGTATTGCGGCCAACTGCAGCAGCACAAACACAGCCGGTGTTTCATTGTTTACATTCCCGGAAGATGACAGTCAAGCTTTACCATTGGCCTGTGGAGAACTGGGACAACAGAGACTCTTACCAGGAGGACTTTGAGTTGGATGCGCAGACGCGGTACCGTGAGTACGCATGCAGCTGCGGCTTCCAAACATTTGATCGCTTGGCCGTACGTGTGTGCCGCTATGTGCATGTCACGTACGTAACTTTGGGGACTTTGAAATATATGTGCTGTATGAACTTTGGGGAGGTGAACGGTATTTTGGGCTGTGGGATTGAGTGTGTTGTGCAGGTGTTTGAGTTGTATTGGCGTGTTATATGGACGGTAGGGGGGAGGTGTTTGTTATGCGGTATTAATTTGTGGCATATTAAATATAAGCCTGGTTGTGTTGTGGCTAATAGAGTATATATATGTCTTGTGTTTATTTACAGTTTTAGTCATTCCCAGCTGAATATCAGGTCCCACCCGCCTCTCACAGCATCTTCCCTATCTGAATCGCTCCCACTGCCCTCTAGTCCTTCACTCTCACTTTCCTCATCCACAAATCTTTCATTCTCGCTCAAATTAATGGGGAAATCGTCGCTTTCTCGGTCCGAATCGCTCTCGCTGCTGGTGGCCATGATTGTAAACAATGTGCAGATGTGAGGAGCTCCACAACTTGTGACGTCACGCTACTCGTCTGCTACTTCCGATACAGGCAAGGCTTTTTTATCAGCGACCAAAAGTTGCGAACTTTATCGTTGATGTTCTCTACTAAATCCTTTCAGCAAAAATATGGCAATATCGCGAAATGATCAAGTGTGACACATAGAATGGACCTGCTATCCTCGTTTAAATAAGAAAATCGCATTTCAGTAGGCCTTTAATATACAGTCGTCCCTCGCCAATCACATTTCTAAGTTTGAGGTGATACGTATTTCTGATCTTGTCATCCTCGTCCGGACAGAAGGGTGACACGGCAGTGCGGCTGGAACAAAAGAGACGTCGGAGACGCTGTACTGAAGCAAAAGTTGCTTTATTACAGGCGAGCGCCATTATACAGGACTGCAGTTCCTAGAGGAGGTCAGGTCAAAAATGAAGCACTCCAGACTTGGAGAAGCCAAACCATCAGTTTTATATTCCTATCTCCTGTCTCTGTGTGTGTGCTAAGTCAGGAGAGCGCATCCTGGCCACTAAGGGGATGTTTGTGTGTAAGTGACTGAAAAGAAAACAGATGCCGGTTGTATCTTAGAAGCTGTCATTAGACTAAACATGTAGTCTCTTCTCACGGATAGAGCCATCACCTTTGCATACCAAGGTCTAATTCTTCCGCAAGAACTAATCCAATCCACGCACGAATGTCAGTACTAAAGGGCCCTATGTTATTCTGTGCCCAAACTGAAATACTACTATTTACTTAAACCCGGTGGTTCGCCTTCTCCAAGATGAATATAAACATTCACCATATGCAATACATAATGAGTTATATAATTTACTTCAGAGGCTTCACTCTATCGCAAATCGTTGTTTAAAGTAAATTATACATATTTTTCCGCCTAAATTAAGCATTTTAAATCATAACAATGGCTAAATGAATCATAAATATCAATATTACAGTACCGTTGGCCATTAGATGAGACCAAACCAATCAGATGACTATGGTCACTGATTGGCTCTGCCTCAGACAGCATTGCTATAATGGATTAAACCAGTATAAAGGTGACTATGCGGGTATTATTTTATGTCTCAAAATTGCAAAAACTGTTTTTAGAATGGTAAATGGGTTATACTTGTATAGCGCTTTTCTACCTTCACGGTACTCAAAGCGCTCTGACACTATTTCCACATTCACCCATTCACACACACATTCACACGTTGATGGCAGGTGCTGCCATGCAAGGCACTAACCACGACCCATCAGGAGCAAGGGCGAATTGTCTTGCTCAAGGACACAACGGACGTGAATAGGATGGAGGAAGATGGGATCGAACCTGGAAACCTCAGTAAGGCCATTCTACCATCTGAGCCACGCCGTAAACAGTTTCCTTACAGCTCTAGCTATGAAAATATTTAATTAATATTAATTTTTTTCAGAATATATTATTTAATGAAAACTTTATTCATTACTCGCGGTTTTACGTAAATTATTATACATTAACTGTGTTTACCAATAATTTAGCTTAAAAACATTTATTTTTTTCAATCATTCGAGTACATTCGGGTAGTCTTGTGTAATGCAGTATTTTGTGTCTATTTAGGTATGGTTAACCTGAGTGCTGAAATCGTGGAAAAATATATGTTCTTAGCGCGCCTGAAATGGGCTGTCTCCACTCTCAAAGTGCATGTTGTTGCCAAATGTATTTCATATGCTGTAAACCTAGTTCATAGTTGTTAGTTTCCTTTAATGCCAAACAAACACATACCAATCGTTGGTTAGAAGGCGATCGCCGAATTTGTCCTCGCTTTCTCCCGTGTAGCTGGCTGGCGTGTCGTTTTCGTCGGTTTCGCTTGCATACGGTTCAAACCGATATGGCTCAATAGCTTCAGTTTCTTCTTCAATTTCGTTTTCGCTACCTGCCTCCACACTACAAACATCCGTTTCAATACATGCGTAATCTGTTGAATCGCTTAAACCGCTGAAATCCGAGTCTAAATCCGAGCTAATGTTGCTATACCTTGCCGTTCTAACCGCCATGTTTGTTTGTATTGGCATCACTATGTGACGTCACAGGAAAATGGACGGGTGTATATAACGATGGTTAAAATCAGGCACTTTGAAGCTTTTTTTAGGGATATTGCATGATGGGTAAAATTTTGAAAAAAACTTTGAAAAATAAAATAAGCCACTGGGAACTGATTTTTAATGGTTTTAACCCTTCTGAAATTGTGATAATGTTCCCCTTTAACCTCGAGCTTGTACCTCAAAATATTATATAAACCGAGGTACCGCTTGGTTCGCTTCATTTCCGACTAAAGTAATTTACGCATAAAGCAGGGTATGAATCGCTGTCTGAGTAAATGTACCGCATAATACATGAAGTAATAAAGTCTCGGCTAAGATTGCCCGAAACAGTTAAACTCCTATGATCCGTATAATTCATGTGAAAGTTGAAGCCGTGACGTTTTTGTTCAAGCAAAGTGAAAAAAAGCTTGTCGAAATTCTCCCTTTTGTCACATGCTCTTCTTTCTCAGAAATGTACGTAAGTGTTCCAGACTGATAAAAAAAAACAAAATCATTGACATTCTCTGAGGTTTTATAGCATTTGGTTCAAGTGTCAACATGCGGGTGGAATGGTAATGTACCGGTACGCCCAAATGCTGTCCGACCGTCATTCTAAACCTGCAAGCTGTATTTTTATTTGCTTATTTTGTTTTCTGGCACCGAAAGTGGCATTCAGAAAGGGCAGAGCAAAGGTCGGACGAGATATATACAAGTCTGTTTTTCTCCTTGTCAGTCCCTTGCGGCTGAATGTTTCCGGACGTATTTATCATCTGAACATTTCGAAATATACTGGTAATAGAATATTTATGAATGTTATTTTCACCTGCCTGGACCGGAATTAACTTGACAAAACAGTTGGGTCCACCGGCTGAGTGCCACTCTTACGGGAGTTACACATAATGTGAGATGCATGGAGGAAATAAATTGATTGGAAAAAAGGGACAAGCGGTAAAAAATGGATAAATGGATGGAAAAAAGGGAGTGCAGTACTTAATGCAACCAACAGAAGCAGCTTTGAGCCAGTCCCAGCTTTGATTGTTCTCTGAACAAGTACATGATGCCATTTAAGGCCGACTATGACATGGAAACAGGAGCTGAGTATTTTCTGTCATCGAAAATTGCATTTGTAAAACTTCAATCAACACCTCTATTCATACTTGCCAACCTTGAGACCTCCGATTTCGGGAGGTGGGCGGAGGGGGTGGAGCGGGGGGCGTGGTTGGGGCGGGGCGTGGTTAAGAGGGGAGGAGTATATTTACAGCTAGAATTCACCAAGTCAAGTATTTCAAATATATATATATATATATAAGAAATACTTGACTTTCAGTGAATTCTAGCTATATATATATATATATTTATTTTATTATATATATACATATATATATGTATATAAAAATAAAAGAAATACTTGAATTTCAGTGTTCATTTATTTGCACATATACACACACATAACACTCATCTACTCATTGTTGAGTTAAGGGTTGAATTGTCTTTCCTTGTTCTATTCTCTGTCACTATTTTTCTAACCATGCTGAACACCCTCTCTGATGATGCATTGATGTGTGGCACGCACAAAAGTGCTTTCATCAAATGCATTAGAGTCTGGAATTTTCCATCTCTCCCTAGCATGGCCCAAAACCGGTCAATCTTTGCTTCCCGAGGAAGATCTTCAGTGCCAAGCACTTGGTAGTCCACTACTTCTTCCCGGAGGCTATCCAGGTCCAATCGCAGCTGCGGCTTGGAATTTACAAGCTGTTATGAGAGTAGCGTATGTGTGTGTGTGGCCCTTTAATAGGTGAGCATGTGAGGTGAGTGACGTCAGTGAGTGTGTGGGCGAGAAAAGAGAGGGAGCGGTAGCGTGAGTGCGGGCGGGGACTAGTTTGTTTTGTGTTGGATTGGCTGTGTGCAAGCAATCAATAAAGCAAGATTTGCAACTAATCGCCGGACTCAGGCAGGAAAGGTGCAACAAAGCGTATTTCTTCATCTTACTCGTTGTCGGCGTCGCCATGGCTGTATCTTCCTCGTTCTTCTGCTTCGTCTCCTTGTTGTGTGCGCAGTTGTGCACTGCTCTCTCTAAAAGCCGTATATGTTATTCATGTTATAGATGGCAGTATTGTCCTGTTTACGAGTGTCACAACATTGCTGTTTACGGCAGACGAACTGCTTTACGGTAGACAAAAAATGTGACTGCTGCTGTTGTGTGTTGTTACCGCGCTGGGAGGACGTTAATGAAACTGCCTAACAATAAACCCACATAAGAAACCAAGAACTCGCCCTCGATCATTCTACACTTATAATGTGATTGGGCAGGGACACTGTTTATATCATGGGAAAGCGGACTCAGGTCCGCATGGAGCTGGAGGGGGCGTAGCCTCCAGCTCCGCCTGAATTTCGGGAGATTTTCGGGAGAAAATTTGTCCCGGGAGGTTTTCGGGAGAGGCGCTGAATTTCGGGAGTCTCCCGGAAAATCCGGGAGGGTTGGCAAGTATGCCTCTATTTAAAGGGCCACACACATGCTGACAACATTGGCACGCATTTCATAGTTCTGGACCTAAAAATTATGTCCACAGGTAAAATTCCTCTAAAATATACACAGTGGTGCTTTTATTTTATTTTTTTCCGACGAGTATCATCACATTTTGGAATGACACCATTAGCTCTAAAACGTGGGATGGCCTGCATCAGCCTGCTGATGAAGATTGGAGGCAATTTCATATTGCATAATAGGTGTTTTTGTAGCGAACTCATCCTGATCTAATACGTCTGCCAGATGCATTGTTGCCTTTTGTAGCAATACAACTAAAGAAGTGGTCAGCCTATGTACATTTCCAAATGATGGAAGTATGAGGACCTCTCAAGCATGTGAAATGTTCGCGAAAACATGGAAAGCCGCATTTTTAAACATTCATTATTGCGTCAAAATATCACTTCTGCGTTTTTGTAATGAAATATTTGTCATGTCTGTGTTGATCATGTTTTTGTTTGACCATGTGCTGTTTGGTTTTGGACTCTTTTTAGTTCCTGCCTTTCACTCCCTTGTCTTGTTTCCATGGTTACCCATTAGTTTCACCTGTTCCACGTTTGGACTCATTGTGCACTCTTGTTTGTCACCATAGCAACCCATTAGTTTTCAACTGCCCTCACGACTCATGCACCTGTCTTCAATCATGTCACTATTATTTAAACCGATTGTTGCCAGGAAGTCTCCCTAGCGACATCATACCCCTGACACACACCTGACACTCTGCTTCATGCTCAGTTCACGCTGCTTTCTTCATAGTCCATGCCAAGTAAGTTTTTGTTTATTAATGCCACAGTTAGTGTTTTTGTTTCATTGTTCATAGTTTCTGCCTTTGTGCAAGTTTTGTGTTTATAGTCAAGTTTTGTACCTCCACTGTGAGCGCCTTTTGTTTGTTTCTTTTTTTAAGTGTTAAAAATAAATCATGTACTCCCCTTCACGCCACGTATGGTCCAAATCATTTGCACCACGGGAGAACAAATCACGCCATAGTTCTAGTCATGACAATATTGTATCGGGTAAGGGTGGAAGTCAAAGGAGAAGTGTCAAAAGATGGAACCAATTGTTTTAATGACATGCAGACTTGGTTTTCTTATGAGCAATCAAGCAGTATCTATACCAGGGTTGTCAAACGTACGGCCCGTGGGTCGGATCAGGCCCGCAAACAGGTTGTATCCGGCCCGCAGGTTGAATTTGCTAAGTATAAAAATGAGCTGAAATTTTTGAATGAAAGACACAACTGTTCTAAATGTGTCCACTAGATGTCACAATAGCAATTCTTTGTATCTTTGTAGATTATGCTACATATGTACAAAAAAAAACACATGATGTTAGTGCACCAATCGAGGAAAATGAGAAAACTACATAAATAAAATCCTGTAAGTTGATTTTGATATTATTTTTTTATCTTTATAGATTGAAAATTAACACCAATGAGTTGACTGATGAACATTGTCACATAATTTATTCAGAAAGTATACATAAGGACAAATAAAGATAGAATACTATTAACCGCAACAAATAAGTGTAAAAACAACATGATGATTTGTACCTTTTCAGAATGTTCCTGTTCTATTTTTAAACAAAACAATCTGAAGTTGTCTTTATTTTAAAGTTATCGTGCCGTGATTTTACCAGTCCGGCCCACTTGGGAGTAGATTTTTCTCCATGTGGCCCCCTATCTAAAATTAGTTTGACACACCCTGATCTATACATTTGTGGCTTCTCAGCGCGACAACACAACGGAAATGTGTCCCGTTAAAAGCGGTCCGACCAGAACTCTCGAACAACAGCAAAAGTTCCGCGGGTGAATTGTGTAAACCAACTACAATTTAAAAAAAAGGGGAATCCAAACAAAATTTTTTGAACGCTCGCCTCAGCCGCAGGTACTCGCTCTTTAATCAATCAATCAAGCAAAGTTTACTTATATAACCCTTAATCTCAAATGTCTCAAAAGGCTGCACAAACCACAACAACATCCTCTGCTCTGATCCCATATCAGAGCAGGGAAAACTCAACCCAAAGGAAAAAATTTGAAACCTTAGGAGGGACTACAGATGTGGGAACCCCCCTCCCCCAGGGAGTAGATCTAGTTAATAATGTGAGAGTCCAGACCATAGTGAGGCCAGCAGGGGATCCTCTTACATGTAGACAAGTCAGCAGTGCAGGGTACGTCACCGACTGATGCACAGAGGAGTGGTCCACCCCGGGTCCGGACTTGGAACAGCTAGCTCCACGTAGGAGAAAGGGGCAGAGCAGAAAAGACAGAGGGCAGATCAACTGGTCTAAAAAGGGGTCTATTTAAAGGCTCTGTGTATAAATGAGTTTTAAGATTTGACTTACCGTATTTTTCGGACTATAAGTCGCAGTTTTTTTCATAGTTTGGCCGGGGGTGCGACTTATACTCAGGAGCGACTTATGTGTGAAATTATTAACACATTACCGAAAAATATCAAATAATATTATTTAGCTCATTCACATAAGAGACTAGAGGTATAAGATTTCATGGGATTTAGCGATTAGGAGTGACAGATTGTTTGGTAAACGTATAGCATGTTCTATATGTTATAGTTATTTGAATGACTCTTACCATAATATGTTACGTTAACATACCAGGCACGTTCTCAGTTAGTTATTTATGCCTCATATAACGTACACTTATTCAGCCTGTTGTTCACTATTCTTTATTTATTTTAAATTGCCTTTCAAATGTCTATTCTTGGTGTTGGGTTTTATCAAATAAATTTCCCCCAAAAATGCGACTCATATATGTTTTTTTCTTTCTTTATTATGCATTTTCGGCAGGTGCGACTTATACTCCAGTGCGACTTATACTCCGAAAAATACGGTAAATGCTTTTACTGAGGTAGCATCTCTAACTGTTACCGGTAGGGCATTCCAGAGTACTCTTGCCTAAATTGAATTGAAGATGATCCTGGGGGGCCGAAACATGTTCGTCAGTTAGTATCATCTTGCTATCTTACTTGTTGTCGCCTGCGTTCGCTCTATGAGCCACAACGTTGAAAGCTGTCCGTTTTGCTGCTAATCATATTTAGATGATTACAATCTGAACATTGTTAGTTGCGAACCAGTTGAGTTCGAGATAATTTATTATTAGTCCGCGACAAGGTTTATTTTTGACGGGACAAATTGTAAACAGAGGTCACAACACCGGAAGTATACCTGAGGGGACCTGGCTATAGGATAGATTTGCCTAATGGGAAACGTTTTCTGAGTTATTTGCATACATGTTATGTAATTTTACATTACATTTTCAATTATATTAATAATGTCAGTAAATGATCTACTAAAAAAAACTAAAAATTATGTGGTACGTTACATGGCACATGTAAGTGTCAAAAAGATGTCCAAAAGAGGTTTGTCGATGAGAATAAATGTAAAAGTAAACTATAGTTTACAAATGCACCCAATTGCAGGAAATAAAGTATTGATTTTCAAATTGTTCTTTCAGGACTTACGTGGCAGCACTTTGTGCCGATAAAAATGTTCCTCTTTTTTTTCTCAATTTTCCTCTTTTTTCCTCAAAGGGTGCTCATATGCCTGACCTTTCCTGTCAAGTTGACTTACACAACATGGGACGGACCAAGCAAGAGTAGTGCAATTTGCAGCAATCATTTTATTGATTTTTAGACTTCGAGGAAGAAGGGTTTTGGTCGTAGTTTGTATGGGGAAAAACATGCAAAAGACTCAACCAAATGCAATCCTGAAAATCAGGAGCACCCTCAAGAGGAGAAAGACTGCGAAAAAGCAGAGAAAGAGAAGCAGACTCGACTCTTATAAAAGGGAGAAAAAGAAGGTAAGCCCAAGCCATTCTATTTTGCGTCCTCTTCTACTGAAATTTTCCTCAATGTACTTGAAGAAATGCTGAAAGAGGAAACACAGGCTATGGTGTCTATGGACAAGGAGATGGAAGAGAAGGAAAGTCCGGAAATGCTCATAACGTTAACCATATCAGTTTTGAGGTAACCATGAACCAGGGTTACAAAAACATGCACATATATGATCAAAATAATAGCTTTACACGCCTTTATTTATACTGTCTGTGCGGGGAAATGGGCTCCAGTTCTGTAGATGACGTCACACCAAGAGGTGCATATCGATGGACGGGGGGGCGTTTCAAGTACAGATCATGATCTACTGATTGCTCTAAAATGAATTGATATTATGGAAATGATTGACAAATTCATTTTCAGGAGAAAAAAACATACATTAAGAGAACTTGTTGGTGAAATTTTGGTCATCTGAATGTTCTGGATCCTTACAACTGCAGAGTCTCCTATGTAGGTATTAGCAGCTGGAGCTGTAAGAAACCTCCTACTTTACTTTTCAGAATCAGAATCACAATCAGAATAGTTGTTTGAGAACGAGTTCGCAAACTAGGAATAATACTTGGTGCAATCGTGCAACATAAAACACATATAACCCAGAATAGGTAATAACATGAGCTGTAACTGAGCTATCAGATCTTGTTATAGTTCATGTGCCTGATGGCCCAGGGGAAAAAAATGTTCAGGTGGCAGGAGGTGTGGGTCTGGATGGACCCTAGTCTCCTGCCTGAGGGGAAAGGGGACAATTTTTTTTTTTAAGTACCAATGATTGTCACACACACACTAGGTGTGGTGAAATTTGTCCTCTGCATTTGACCCATCCCCTTGATCACCCCCTGGGAGGTGAGGGGAGCAGTGGAATAGTTTGTATTCAGGGTGAGAAGAGTCAGCTGTGATCCGACCCACAGGCCTCCTGGTCCTGGAGGAGAACAGATCCTGGAGGGATGGGAGTTTGCAGCCAATAACCTTCTCAGCAGCACGTACAATGCGCTGCAGTCGATGCTTGTCCTGGACTGTGGCGCCGGGGAACCACACGGTGATGGAGGACGTGATGATGGACTCGATGATGGCTGAGTAGAACTGCACCAGCATCTCGGTCTCGGTTTATTAAGTCCACAAAATGACAGTTTTTGCATTAAAAGTGTTGTGATTTGCAAACATCCAGCAGCTTTTGATTGATGCACGGCTTTATTTGTGAAACTCACCATACCGTCTACAATGAACTCGTCAGCGATTTTCATGCTGACTAAGCAGTTTGCTCCTCACCACCATTACAATATTGGTTCTGTTGCCGGCTGCTGTGTTGTGCAATATCACTTCGAGAACCGGCGTCCTCTGCAGTGGACATTATATGGTTCCACATTCTTATGCATTCCAAATTATTACTGAGTTTATTTCTTTTTTTGGATGTTAATTCGACCCAACTCTCTCGTTTGAGTCACACATTCAGAGTGTTACTAAAACGGCCTTCTTTCATCTCCGTAATATCGCTAAAATTCGTTCCATTTTGTCCACTAGCGACGCTGAGATCATTATTCATGCGTTCGTTACGTCTCGTCTCGATTACTGTAACGTATTATTTTCGGGTCTCCCTATGTCTAGCATTAAAAGATTACAATTGGTACAAAATGCGGCTGCTAGACTTTTGACAAGAACAAGAAAGTTTGATCATATTACGCCTATACTGGCTCACCTGCACTGGCTTCCTGTGCACTTAAGATGTGACTTTAAGGTTTTACTACTTACGTATAAAATATTACACGGTCTAGCTCCATCCTATCTTGCCGATTGCATTGTACCATATGTCCCGGCAAGAAATCTGCGTTCAAAGAACTCCGGCTTATTAGTGATTCCCAGAGCCCAAAAAAAGTCTGCGGGCTATAGAGCGTTTTCTATTCGGGCTCCAGTACTATGGAATGCCCTCCCGGTAACAGTTAGAGATGCTACCTCAGTAGAAGCATTTAAGTCCCATCTTAAAACTCATTTGTATACTCTAGCCTTTGAATAGCCCCCTTTTTTTTAGACCAGTTGATCTGCCGTTTCTTTTCTTTTCTCCTCTGCTCCCCCCTATCCCTGTGGAGGGGGAGACACACAGGTCCGGTGGCCATGGATGAAGTGCTGGCTGTCCGGGGTCGGGACCCGGGGTGGACCGCTCGCCTGTGTATCGGTTGGGAACATCTCTGCGCTGCTGACCCGTCTCCGCTCGGGATGGTTTCCTGCTGACCCCACTGTGGACTGGACTCTTACTGTTATGCTGGATCCACTATGGACTGTACTCTCACAATATTATGTTAGACCCACTCGACATCCATTGCATTCGGTCTCCCCTAGAGGTGGGGGCTACCCACATATGCGGTCCTCTCCAAGGTTTCTCATAGTCATTCACATCGACGTCCCACTGGGGTGAGTTTTTCCTTGCCCTTATGTGGGCTCTGTACCGAGGATGTCGTTGTGGCTTGTGCAGCCCTTTGAGACACTTGTGTTTTAGGGCTATATAAATAAACATTGATTGATTGATTGATTGATTGATCTTGGATTTATGATGTGGGCTATGTGTTAGACAAGGTGAGAATGGACCCTGCGTTAGGAGATAAAAGCATTTTAGATGGTATACTCAAGTTCTTGTGTTCATGCCGTGTAAGGTCTGCTGATTGTTGCAACAACTTTAAATCAATATGACATTGCCCCCCCTGGGAACTGTGACACACAAAGTCTTCCTCAAAGGCTACAAACAGGTAACGAGACTTTTTCTGGCTCGAGCCAGAGGCTCCTGCTGTTTGTCTGTCTACTGAACCGTACAGACTCACAATGCACGCAGACACACGTACAGGTAAACACTTTGAAATAAGTCACGGGCGTTGCATTAAAGGACAAACTGTCCCTCGGGTTGGTTGGCTAAGAAATCAACAGCAAAATCAAAACAGTCCCTTAAAATGGTTCAGTCACCTATGAAGTATTGTAGGGACAAATAGCTACAAAACACATCCAGGCTGTTGCCGTCCATTCAAAATCATTGGCTGTTATTGTTTTTTATATTTAAAAGAAAAAACAGCGATTCCTACTTTGTCTAATATAATCCCAACAAGCGGCTCTCAATTTTCAGATTCACAGTCTTAGATTTATTTTACAGTGTGACTGTTTGAAGCAAAAAAAAAAATCACCCTCAGTGTTTTGTGGTTGTACTTAAAAACTGATCATTTACAATATACAGTACATCCGGAAAGTATTCAAAGCGCTTCACTTTTTCCGCATTTTGTTATTTTACAGCCTTATTATAAAATGAAAGAAATGCGTTCGGCACATAATATTCCATAATGACAATGTGAAAAGGTGTCTTTGAATTGTATTTCCAAATGTATTAAAAATAAAAAAATAAAACATCACATGAACATAAGTATTCACAGCCTTTGCTCAATACTTTGATGCACCTTTGGCAGCAATTACAGTCTCAAGTCTTTTTGAACATGATGCCACAAGCTTGGCACACCTATCTTTGGGCAGTTGTGCCCATTCCTCTTTGCAGCACCTCTCAATCGCCATCAAATTGGATGGGAAGTGTGGTTTTCATCCAGGATGTCTCTGTACATTGCTGCATTCTTCTTAGTCTAGTCAGGGAGGTGACAAAGAACCCGTTGGTCACTCTGTCAGAGCTACAACATTCCTTTGTGGAGAGAGGAGAACCACAATCCACCCATCAGGCCTGTATGGTAAAAAAAAAAGTTGGCCAAAATGCACCTGTTAGAGCCATATACTATTTCTGTCTGTCAAGTTCATGACTAGGGATGATGTTTGATAAGAAATTATCGAGTTCAAGCCTATTATCGAATCCTCTTATCGAACCGATTCCTTATCGATTCTCTTATCGAGTCCAGATAGGTTGTTGTATATGGAAAAAAACACACAATATTTGGTTTAACAAAAGCTCACTTTTATTATATAAGAACAAAATGTAATCTAATAAATAAATAAATATTGACTGTTAACCACCTAAAAAAATAAAATAAAATAAATAAATATTGACTGTTGTTACCCAAAGTATATTAAGTGGGATTTTTCATAAAAACAAATATATACAGTAACACAAAAACAACCTGTCTCTGTGATCACTATAGGTGTATAAATAATAATATAATGTTAAATAAAATCAGTCCCTGGGGCACAAAACTGAAAATAATACAGCTTCCCAAAAAGTGCACTTCTGCTGCTATTTGACATAACTGTTTGTTATGATGCTTTGACATTTTTGCACTTTATTTCTTTATTGAAAGAAAATTCTATGAAAAGAAAAATTGTTTGCAAATGTGGTTACAATGCTAAAAAATGAAAAGTTAAAGCTAAAAAAAGAAATACACTCTATTGAGTTAACATTATTTCTTTATAGGGGGAAAGATGTGATGTTATGAGCTAGGGAATATAACAATTACACTACCCAGCATGCAACGGGAGTGACGAGCATGCGCGGTAGCCCCGAAAAGTGTTGTTGCATGTTGTCACCCGGCAGCTAAGAATGAGGTTATGAGCACGCTGTGAAAGTAAACGTCAAGAACTCAGCCAACACGCCTCGTCTGCATTATTTATAATTAGACAGACAACACATATACAGTGTGATTTTGTTTTGTTTACAAGGAAAGAAAAACAAAAGTTAAAAAAGGGAGATGTGTTGTGTATATATGTATGTGCTGCGGTTGCTTTAAGAACGTTGCGACAGCTGCCGTAAAGGAGGTGCGTTGCTAGCCTGGTTGCTATGTTTCCGGTTGGTCGTAAAAGTGTTCGTCATGTGCTTGTACCCTGCTCAAATCTCTCAGTAAAGTTATTCATTGGATTATACTTTTTGTTTTGAACTTTATCACACCTTGGAGCGCTTTTTCCGGTCCATTTTTTTCCTGCTTTCCCTATCTGCGCCTAATGACTGAGCTACGTGACGTCATTTCTTGTGATGTCTCACAGGGCATTTCTGGTCGGGACGGGATTCGTTCCCAGGGATTCGAATAAAGAACCAACTTTTTTTCATTACTATAGTGGTCTCGATAACAGGTACCGGTTCTCAAAAAGGGATTCGAGTCCGAGGACTCGGTTCTTTTCTTATCGAACAACCGGGATAATCGGTTTCGAGTTATCATCCCTATTCATGACGTCACTAAGGGGTTGGCTCAAGGCCAAGTGCCAGTCTACTTGGGGAGGGGCTGGGATCCTGCTCAGGTGTTGCTGAGTGGAGGCGCAACAGTTTTTGACTGTGCCAGGCTAGTATTTGTTTGCTCCTGTTTATTTTTCGTTTTGTTACAAAGTGAGTTTTATTTACGTGACTTTATGATAATACACATTTTTGTTAAACATGGACACAATTCTGCACATCGATTATTAGCCGGCTGCACACGTCTAAACTAGCTTCATTTATATTCGGCAACCAGTAGCAGTAATAGTTTAGGACTTTACCGCTACATTAAGTCAAAAACTGCCTCACCAGAAAGCAAGTTGTGTTATTGGGAAGCAACAAGCTTCGTGGCTCGTTTGGAAGAGGAACGCACGGGCCGTTGCCAGCGTTTGTTTGGCGGCCGGCGGCGGAGGAAACGTATCGGCGAAGCGGCGGAGACATTTCTGCAATCAAGCTCTGCATCGACAGCTACGAGTCCCACTGAGGAGCTACAGGGTCGCTCATTGGGGACAGAAGCCAGCAGCAGCAGCAGATCATCCCACCGGACCAGACCGCGTGCGTGTGTGCCGTGCGTGGAGGAGGACGCAGGGCAGCGTTGAGACAGACCAGTGACGTGCAGTCAGGGTAGTCAGGTGAGGCGGGGCCTCACGTGCCATCATGGAAAGAAAAAAAATGTAAAAATAAAAAAAAAAAATTAAATTGTTATATGTATCCAGTGATTATACTATAAAGTAATTTTCCATTTAACTTCACCAGTTTTAGATTATTTTTATTCAAAATCGCAGAATTTTCACATTTGCCGTTCAAATACTGAGAAGACACGGTGCGGTGATCAGCAGCCAGTTGAGGCACGTCACTGAGTTGAGCCTCACCATGGATTGCGCAATGACTCGGCTAACTGCTGGCCTGCTGTGCAGTGAGACCGTATTGCTATATGAATTATATTATACATTTCCATAGTTTAGTTAGCTGAGGTATAAAATGCACTGTGTATTTTGTCAACAACTGTATGTGTGTAACGTATTTCTTGTGCTGAGCAATCATAAAACGGCTGCAAAAGACGCACTGGGTGAGGCTCGCAGTAATCCCGCCTCCTGGTGGTAGAGGGCGGTAGTGATCCCAGAGATCATTCTTGCGACTACTCAGCTGCAGAAGAAGTGACAACAAGCAGCAACAGTTAGCAGCGATCGTTTACTTTTTCCTCTCGCCTGGACTATTAACATGGAGGATTACATATCTAAAATAAAACAGTTTTCTAAACTGGACTTTCAATCGAAGAAGGAGGTAATACTTAAAGGAAGATCTCCATCGAGACAGAGAGACTTTTAAAACTTAAGAAAGATAAGGAAGACTTCTATAAACAAGTTATCGATGCTTTTGTTCAAAAGGAGCTGCGCATGGACTTCATTTATAAGTAAAAGTAAGACCATAATAAATTTTTTTTTATTAAATGTGCTTTTTTGTGTGCTACAGTTTGTATGTGTAAAGTTAAAGTTAAGTACCAATGATTGTCACACACACACTAGGTGTGGTGAAATGTGTCCTCTGCATTTGACCCATCCCCTTGATCACCCCCTGGGAGGTGAGGGGAGCAGTGGGCAGCAGCGGCGCCGTGCCCGGGAATCATTTTTGGTGATTTAACCCCCAATTCCAACCCTTGATGCTGAGTGCCAAGCAGGGAAGAATGCTGGTATGAGCTTTTAAACATAACCCGTTAACTGCTGCCAATCAAATGGTGAATAAGATACTCTTTATAGTTCATATGTTTGTAAATCTGACTGTGATGAAGTCAGTGCCTCACCAGCCATGAACCTCACCGCACGTCACTGGTTGAGACAGTCCTCCAGCTGTGTGGTATGTTTTAGCGGCGAGCCGAGATAAAAACAACGGCCATTGTTAAAATGTGTGCACACAGATATTGACAAGACCAATGCATTGGTGACTATTTGAGTTGACTTTCGCGCGAGTTGACAAAATTTTACTTTTCCAAATGGAGGAGGAGGGAGCACACTACTCAGTGGCCTAGTGGTTAGAGTGTCCGCCCTGAGATCGGTAGGTTGTGGGTTCAAACCCCGGCCGAGTCATACCAAAGACTATAAAAAAATGGGACCCATTACCTCCCTGCTTGGCACTCAGTATCAAGGGTTGGAATTGGGGGTTAAATCACCACAAATGATTCCCGGGCGCGGCCACCGCTGCTGCCCACTGCTCCCCTCACCTCCCAGGGGGTGATCAAGGGTGATGGGTTAAATGCAGAGAATAATTTCGCCACACCTAGTGTGTGTGTGACAATCATTGGTACTTTAACTTTAACTTTAAATGTGCGCTGACGAACATAAACAGCCACAGGAGGACAATGTGGCTGAACGTGACAATGTTGGGCAAGGGGTTGAGGGAAAAAAACGTGTGGGAAAAATGACACCCAAGGCTCTAGGTCACAAAATTGAAAGTTTACAGGGGGAAAGAAAATCAATGTTGCAAAGACTCTCAACGCTGAAAGAGGGGGTCATTGCCGTGTTAAATGACAAAACACGTTCTCATAAGCTAAAGGAGGAATTTAGCAGGTTTATGGATTTATATCATGAAACCAGAAAAGTGCACATAACTTTGTTGGCTCTGTTGCCAGATGATGAGTGTACTAAACATGAGATATGGTACAAAGCAAAAATGTTGAATTTTGATGGTTTTATTGACAAGGTTGACGGGTTGATGTATTTTCAAAATGATGACAATGAAAATGAGGGTTCTGCTGTTGATGGTTTTGAGAATGAAAGTGTACAACCCCACGACAGCGTTTCAAATGTCCCATCTAATGTCTTATCAAAGCTCAATGAATCCACAGCATCAAACAAAAGCAAAAGGTCTTCTACTTCTTCTGCTCGCACAATAGCAGAGGCGGATAAGGCAGTACTTATCGCCCGCGCTATTGCTTTAAAAGAGATTCATGCATTGGAGGTGCATGCAGCAGCTCTAAAGAGGGAACAGGAGGAACAAGCAGAGGCTCTAAGGAGGTAAAAGGAGCAAATGGAATTGGATGCTCAAATAGCAGCCCACAATGCTAAATTGTCTGTCCTCCATGAAGCCAGTGTTTCTGGCAGGAGCAAGAGGTCTGATGGAATGGAGTCCTATTATAGGCAAGGGACAAAACTGAGAAAAGTGCCTGCACAGCCTGTAGAACAACTTCAGCCGTCTGTTAAAGCTGCTCCTTCAGAGCTTCACAAAGCCAAGAATGCACCAAACAAGGTTAATTCACACCCTCGACCAAACAAACAACCACTTCGCTCATCAACTTTGGATTCTGTGGAAAATCAATCAAGGCAAAATTTACCTCAAGCAGCTCAATCATTTCAAGGCAATACCACAATGTCAGGTGAATTCCACACTGTATTACACAGGCAAAATGAAATGATGGCACTCCTGGTTCAAGCACAAACCTCCCAATTACTTCCACACCGAAAAATACCGTTTTTTGAAGGTGACCCATTGCAGTTTCAGGCTTTCATAAAAGCATTTGAGCATTGTGTAGAGGCAAAAACCAATGATTGTGGTGACTGCTTATATTATCTGGAGCAGTTTACCAAAGTACACCGAGAGATTTGGTGTGCAGTTGCCTCTATATGCCTACAGAGAGAGGCTATGCTACAGCACAATGCCTACAAAGGGAACACTTCGGAAATCCTTCAAAAATAACAGCAGCCCACCTGGACAAAATCATGGTTTGGCCAAACATCAAGTTTGAGGATGTGTAAAAACTCCAAGCTTATGCACTCTACTTGCAAGAATGCTCCAATGCCATGAATGAGCTGCAGTACTTGGATTAGCTCAATATGCCAGCTAGCATGAAGATGCTCATACAAAAGCTTCCTTACAAACTAAGTGATCAGTGGAGAGGAAAAGCAGCTGACATTGTTGACAAACAACAGTGACGTGGTCGTTTCACAGACATTGTGAAATTTATTGAACAACAAGTCAGAAATGCTTCAGATCCTGTCTTCGGCGACATTCAGAAAATTCCACGGACTAAAACAATAACCAAACTCAAGCCTATACATCAAAGCAAATCACAGTTCAGAAGAAATAGTTTTGCAACTCAGGTGGCAATTGCCACTGAACCTAAACCAGATCCACACCTGAATTTGTTTGTGAACAGAGGCATCTCCTCCTCCAAGACAAACTGTATTTCCTGTGTTTATTGTAAAAGTGGACATGCATTGGAGCACTGTCCGATGCTGGGAAAGAAGGCACACAGGGAAAAGCTTGACTTTTTAAAAGAAAAAGGCCTGTGTTTTGGTTGCCTGTGCACAGGGCACTTGAGCAAGAGTTGTGCTCAGGTGTTGCTTGGCTGGGCCTGAGCTCATCTAAGTTGGACTCATACAAACTGGAAAAGTGTTCTGTGGTCTGACGAGTCCACATTTCAAATTGTTTTTGGAAACTGTGGACGTCGTGTCCTCCGGACCAAAGAGGAAAAGAACCATCCGGACTGTTATAAGCGCAAAGTTAAAAAAACAGCATCTGTGATGGTATGGGGGTGTATTAGTGCCCAAGACATGGGTAACTTACACATCTGTGAAGGCGCCATTAATGCTGAAAGGTACATACAGGTTTTGGAGCAACATATGTTGCCATCCAAGCAACGTTACCATGGACGCCCCTGCTTATTTCAGCAAGACAATGCCAAGCCACTTGTTACATCAACGTGGCTTCATAGTAAAAGAGTGCGGGTACTAGACTGGCCTGCCTGTAGTCCAGACCTGTCTCCCATTGAAAATGTGTGGCGCATTATGAAGCCTAAAATACCACAACGGAGACCCCCGGACTGTTGAGCAACTTAAGCTGTACATCAAGCAAGAATGGGAAAGAATTCCACCTGAAAAGCTTCAAAAATGTGTCTCCTCAGTTCCCAAACATTTACTAAGTGTTGTTAAAAGGAAAGGCCATGTAACACAGTGGTGAACATGCCCTTTCCCAACTACTTTGGCACGTGTTGCAGCCATGAAATTTTAAGTTAATTATTATTTGCAAAAAAATAAATAAAGTTTATGAGTTTGAACATTAAAATATCTTGTCTTTGTTGTGCATTCAATTGAATATGGGTTGAAAAGGATTCGCAAATCATTGTATTCCGTTTATATTTACATCTAACACAATTTCCCAAATCATATGGAAACGGGGTTTGTACATATAGCCTATTTCTTGCGCACTTTTGACAAGTGATGCACCAAAAGTTTGGCCAACGACAATAGACGCTGCTCACCGAAACCTGATGTTGTGATGAAGTATCTACTTTCGTTGGCGGGCTGCGTCTTCCCTCGCCCACACGAGTGACGTAGCTCGCCCAAAGCTGGCGGAAATGTCACATAGAGATCCCATTTAGGTCGCATTGCATTTAGATTGAAGTCTAATTCAAAAAGATCAGACTCCAATCGGATTTGGACTACCTCCTGATGTGGCCTGAATGTAATGCAAAAAGATCAGATTAGAAGCACTTCGGAGCGTTTAGACTGGCAAAAAAAAAAAAATCTGATCTGTGTCACTGGAGGGCAAAAAAAAAGATTTGGTGTACAGTGTAAACGGGGCCTAAAAGGGGCCAAAGGTTGAACTCTTTGGCGTGAATGCCAAGCATCATGTTTGGAGAAAACCAGGCACCACTTATCACAAGGCCAATACCATCCCTACAGTGAAGCATGGTGGTGGCAGCATCATGCTGTGGGGATGTTTTTCAGCGACAAGAACTAGGACACTAGTCAGGATAGAGGGAAAGATGAATACAGCAATTTACAGAGACATCCTGGATGAAAACCAATGCTTCCAATCCAACCTAAGGGAGCTTGAGAGGTGCTGCAAAGAGGAATGGGCAAAGAGGAATGAGCAAAACTGCCCAAAGATAGGTGTACCAAGCTTGTGGCATCATATTCAAAAAGACTTGAGGCTGTGATTGCTGCCAAAAGGTCCATCAACAAAGTATTAAGCAAAGGCTGCGAATACTTATGTACATGTTTTTTTTTAAAGTTTTAATACATTTTCTTTTTCTTTTTTTTTAAATGTGTGAAGCGCTGTGAATACTTTCCGGATGTACTGTACAGTGGAACCTTGATTTATGAACCCCTCTACTTGCAAACTTTCCGATTTACAAATTTTAAGGTCGAGCCAAATAATTATCTGTGTGCAAACCATTTTTTGTGTACGAACACTTCTTTCATTTATTCATTCATTTTGTGTCCCGCCTGCAGCAAAAAAGTAGGGCGCAGCATTTTGGGGGAGGCAGAGCCTTCCATGTCACTTGCTGCCCAGGACACTATCATCATTTCTCAGCGCTTTAACGTGCGTGCCTTTTCTGTGTATTGTCTGGTTTTTTTTTTCCATTTTGCTAACTCAATATGGCTGCCAATTAGACAACAGACCAGTGTGTAAATCAGGATGCCATCGCTGTGGAGTTAAAAAAAAGAAAAGAAAAAAACTGTTAGCGAGGAGTACATTGATGGCATTCACAAGTATGGAAGAATCAATGAATTAGGCTTCACACCACAGGAATTTTAATTGTGATGGGAGAACATGCCAAAGCAGACTTATTTTACAGCAAAGAAGAAAACTACTTCTCGTTCAGTGGCTCCCTCTCAACCGCTCTCTTCTCTCCCTCTGTCTGTAAGTGTATTGTACTGTTTTAAATTATTCTTATTGTAGCAATATGTTTTTTAAAGTTAAGGAATTTTGTGATTTCTAATCGTTTGTGAGGACACCAAAGGGAATTTGTGTGTATGTGCGTGTTGGCAGAGCAGCGCATACATATGACAGCAGCTTCTTGTTAATAAAGAGACAGTTGACCCCCTTTTTATGTTTGTTTGATATACAGTATTGTATATCACTTTAAATGTTGCTCAAAATGTACAAACATTCACTGAAATATCGACTTTTGTTAAGGCACGGCCCCATTATTCATATAAACATTGTTTCTTATGGAGAAATTTGCTTTATTAAACAAAGTGTTTTATTTACAAACCCTGTTCAAGAACCAATCAAGTTTGTAAATCAAGGTACTGTCATGTCTGTTGATCATGTTTTTGTTTGGCTATGTTCTGTTTGGTTTTAAGACTCTTTTTAGTTCCTGTTTTCACTCCCTTGCTTTGTTACCATGACAACCATTAGTGTCACCTGTTTCACGTTCGGACTCACGCACCTGTTGCTAATCATGAGACATTATTTAAGCTTGCAGTTGCCAAGCAGTCGGCCTGGCGACATTACCCCTGTCACTCATGCTAGTCTTCCATGCCATTGTTCCATGCTCGTTTCCATGCTTTTTCCAAGTAAGTTTTTGTTTATTCATGTCACGTTTAGCAGTTCTTTTGTTTCATGTCCATAGTCTATGTTAAATGTAAGTTTTTGTTCATAGCCAAGTTTGTTCTCTGCCTTGTGCGCGCCATTTGTTTTGTTCTTTTGATAGAGATTAAAACATGTCTTTACCTTCACGCCTTGTCCAGTCCGGTTCGCTTGCATTCTGGGAAAGCAACCCACGCAGTAATTTGTGTCGCCATAGTCCATGTCATGACAGGTGCAACTCTACTGTAACAATTATATAATAATTTGCATGCAGCCATATGGGAAGATCAATATATTAATTTTATCAACTGTATGTGTATGCTTGCAATATGTGTAGTTAGCATTAAAAATAGTATATTCCTTCATGTTGTTAAAAGAACACAGAAAAAAAAAACGGATAGCACCAACATTTCCGGGCTACAGAGTGCACATGAATATAAGCTGCACTCATTTAAATTTTGGACAATTTAATTGTGTGCATATGTTGTCCGCACACGTCTTAATAAGCCAGGTTTACACATTGAAACATTAAATATTCGTACAGGTGCTTGTGTTCATTCACAAATTTGACAGTAGCCTACCGGGTCCAGTTTGTAGTTGTGGATTTTCATTCTGTGTGGCGGGGTTTTCCTTTATCAAGGGCCCAGTCCATCCTCTTTGGCTTTGGGGCTGTGTCGAGTGCATTTTTGTAGTTTCTTCTCCATGACAAGGGTGAGTCCATAATGCACTAAATGGCTGACTGAATGATTTCTTGAGTGCATTTGATTTAATGTGAACAAATGAATTGGACCACCGTGACCCATTGTGCAATTTCATTGGTCTGATGAGACGAGGCTACATTTATTGCCGTCATGTGAAAACTATTGTCTGCATGCTAATAAATGATGCATCTGGATACCTCCTTTTAGATATGAAAGACATATAAACACATTAACTATTTAAACTGGCTTGGCAGAGGTATCTTAAGATGTTATTGTCTACAATTACAATAATGTATTGTCTGAAAGTCAGAAATTAAGATTGTGCACAACTGTTCTATTTGTTGTTGACTAAATGAGGCCAAACTACACGTGAAGGTAACACAAAAAAACAGCAGGACGAGCCTGCTGTTAATCAGTTAACCAATTAACTACAGCATCCTGACAAATGTTAAACTTGTGTATGTGACACACACACACACACACACACACACACACACACACACACACACACACACTGGTGCTGACTCAGGAGAAGCGCTGATCCGACACAGTTTGCCAGGATCAATGCACCTTAGAACTAATGGAAATGGGCTCCTGATAGGAATCTAATGGGGCCTCACTTGAGCAATTTATACTTGAACATGCTATTACATGCTTCTCCTGTGAAAGCAGCACTTTGACAGCAGAATGACAGCCTATTATAGATTACTATATTCAAGGAGTAATTCCTCCTTCCCTTCCAATGACCCAGGTGGAGTCCTTCAGAGACGAACTTGCCACAAACAGCTCAAATCACCATCTGAAGAAGCCATGTTTTACCTTTTTTAAGACATTTTCCAGTCTATGTTTTGATATTTCAACAATTCATAGAAGGTGTAGGAAGAAGGAAAGCATATTGAATCGTACCCCTTCTCAGCAAGTACTGACGGTTTGTTGATCTCATGCATTTAAATACGTGTTGTTAAACATTAGAAAAAATAATCAGATTAATTTTGATAATAATAATAAGAAGAATTGATCAATTCTTATTATGTTTTATTTTGCATGAGAAAAAACAACTAAAGAAAGAAGGGAATGTACTGTATGTAGTTGTAGTTTTCATTACCACATTTTGAGGTGTTGACATCGCCAGGTAAATTTGGAAATGCTAAACGACAGCGTGTGTTTGGCAAATCAAATGTAAATTAGCATCAAGATGACACATTTTGAAAAGTGGACTCTTCTTGCTTTGTTGGCATTGAAACATTACATAGAAGCAGTACAGCTTGTTTCCTGGCCAAATGTTTGTGAGTCTGCAACCAAACATGACGTGCAAAAAAGGTATCGATAATACCTCGTATTTCTGACAGACTTCGATCGGTACCAAATTTGATACCCATCCCTATTAATCAGAATCAGAAACATCTTTATTGACCAAGTATGAAACACACAAGGAGTTTGACATGTTCTGTGCTCTCTTTGGTCAATGCAAGAAACAAAGAAACATGCAAACGACAAGGACATAAAATACATTAAAATAGCAACAGGCTGCAACTTTAGAGAAGCTATTTCTAAATACAACTACAAAAGTAAAACACAACAACAACAAAAAAAAAAAAAAACAATTAGCAAAAACGAATACATGTTGCACTTATACAATTGCACTATGCATAGACAAAACAACAAAACAAAATAAAAAGACAATTTCAACACCCACGTACAAAACCACGGTGGCCTCGTCGAATTGTCTGCTGGTGCGGCCAATATCCAGTCGGCGCGAATTATTAGTAATATTGGTTTAAATGTAGATGATACCCACACTTGCCAACCTTGAGACCTCCGATTTCGGGAGGTGGGGGATGTGGGGTGGGGGTTCGTGGTCGGGGGTGGGGCGGGGGCGGGGGCGTGGTTAAGAGGGGAGGAGTATATTTACAGCTAGAATTCACCAAGTCAAGTATTTCATACATATATATATATATATATATATATATATATATATATATATATATATATATATAAGAAATACTTGACTTTCAGTGAATTCTAGCTAGCTATATATATATATATATATATATAAAAGAAATACTTGAATTTCAGTGTTCAATTATTTACACATATACACACACATAACACTCATCTACTCATTGTTGAGTTAAGGGTTGAATTGTCCATCCTTGTTCTATTCTCTGTCACTATTTTTCTAACCATGCTGAACACCCTCTCTGATGATGCATTCTGCTTCGTCTCCTTGTTGTGTGCGCAGTTGTGAACTGCACTCTCTAAAAGCCCTAGATGTTATTTTCACATATGCATGTACAGTAGATGGCAGTATTGTCCTGTTTAAGAGTGTCACAACATTGCTGTTCACGGCAGACGAACTGCTTTACGGTAGACGAAAACGTGACTGCTGTTGTTGTGTGTTGTTACCGCGCTGGGAGGACGTTAATGAAACTGCCTAACAATAAACCCACATAAGAAACCAAGGACTCGCCCTCGATCATTCTACAGTTATAACGTGATTGGGCAGGCACGCTGTTTATATTGAGGGAAAGCGGACGTGAAAACAGGTCAGGTCCGTATGGAGCTGGAGGGGGCGTGGCCTCCAGCTCGGCCTGAATTTCGGGAGATTTTCGGGAGAAAATTTGTCCCGGGAGGTTTTCGGGAGAGGCACTGAATATCGGGAGTCTCCCGGAAAATCCGGGAGGGTTGGCAAGTATGATGATACCCATCACTACTTGTTACTACTACTTAAAAGAAAGGATAACCGATGCATTCATCATCAATTTGGACCAATCAGAGTGTTTTAAGGACAGAGAGCTAGCGAGCTGGAAAACTATGTTGTTTTTATTGCACTGTAATTCGTAAATAAAAGTCCACTTACAACGGAGCCAACGACAGGTCCTCAATTCCGCCCATAAAACCCAAAAATAGCCATGCAAAACGCACCAACAATACTTAATTTACATTTCGTGGCTTGAATTAAGTATTTGTGATATTTTTATTATAAGTGTTAATGCAGACAAACTATTTTTAGCAGCTACATGATCACAAGCTTGCGTGCCAATGTTGACATGATCGACAAGTGAGCAACGTCCTTGCTTCCTTGCTCGTCAAACTTTATTCTACATCATAAAACATGCCTCTCACCTGGATAGTAGAAGGATGAGGATGTATTCCGACAATATTGTTAACTTTGACAGCCAATTTAGACCCAGGAGTGGTGAGAACAACACAAAAAGACGCTTGGTTTCACCTCCCTTTTCTTCGCGAGAATTATGAGTAATTTTTCATCTAAATGGGAATATAACAATATTCTATCAGTCAGCATCCTAATCACAACAGACATTGTACAGTAAGTGATGTTTTATTATGTTTGTTGGCTCTCATGAAGTCTGCATTGATGTTGTTGGATAAAAAGTGAACGTTGTGTGATGCGTTTTTGAAATCAATGCACCGCATTTGCTTAAAATGAGCAAAATACGTAAAGATCACTGTGGAGGGGCGTGGCCTGCGGGCCTGCTGCGAAGCGGGATGTGCCAGGACCGGCTTCGAGATCAACGACAGGTGCGTAGATGGCCCACCTTGGCGCGTTTATCTAATCACCTGTCGCTCTGTTAAAGGCAGCAGCCGGGAAGGAGAGGGGGAGTTGTTGTCGATGGTGGCTGGAGTTGGAGCACGAGAGAGAGCGAGAGCAGGATTCGCACAGACGAAAGACAATTGCTGAAAAGCACGACAGAGACTTTATTGTAAAATAAAAATAGTGTCTGAAAACCCTGAAAAGGAGCGGTGATGTCTGTGCTTGGTGGCCCGCAATCACATATTATAAATGTGCCCTTTACTACATTTGTACATTACATACATACTTACTTACTTACATACATAACCTACTCAGTGGCCTAGTGGTTAGAGTGTCCGCCCTGAGATCGGTAGGTTGTGAGTTCAAACCCCGGCCGAGTCATACCAAAGACTGTAAAAATGGGACCCATTACCTCCCTGCTTGGCACTCAACATCAATGGTTGGAATTGGGGGTTAAATCACCAAAAATGATTCCCGGGCGCGGCCACCGCTGCTGCCCACTGCTCCCCTCACCTCCCAGGGGGTGCTCAAGGGTGATGGGTCAATTGCAGAGAATAATTTCGCCACACCTAGTGTGTGTGTGACAATCATTGGTACTTGAACTTTAACTTTATACTTACATAATATATATAAAACCTCAATGGGGGTGTTGGGATCTTTTTTTTAAGAGGTTGTTATAGGCAGAATAGAGCGACTTCCATAAGCTTCATTATAAGCGAGCTTTTGATCACATGTACAAACCCCAAAACCAGTGAAGTTGGCACGTTGTGTAAATCGTAAATAAAAACAGAATACAATGATTTGCAAATCCTTTTCAACCTATATTCAATTGAATAGACTGCAAAGACAAGATACTTAACGTTCAAACTGGAAAACGTTATTTTTTGCAAATATTAGCTCATTTTGAATTTGATGCCTGCAACATGTTTCAAAAAAGCTGGCACAAGTGGCAAAAAAGACTGAGGAAGTTGAGGAAAGCTCACCAAACACTTATTTAGAACATCCCACAGGTGAACAGGCTAATTGGGAACAGGTGGGTGCCACGATTGGGTATAAAAGCAACTTCCATGAAATGCTGAGTCATTCACAAACAAGTATGGGGCGAGGGTCACTACTTTGTGAACAAATGTGTGAGCAAATTGTTTAAGAACAGCATTTCTCAACCAGCTATTACAAGGATTGTAGGGATTTCACCATCTACGGTCTGTAATATCACCAAAAGATTCAGAGAATCTGGAGAAATCACTGCACATAAGCACCAAGGCTGAAAGCCAACATTGAATGCCCGTGACCTTCGATCCCTCAGGCGGTACTGCGTCAAAAACAACATCAGTGTGTAAAGCATATCACCACGTGGGCTCAGGAACACTTCAGAAAACCACTGTCGGTAACTATAGTTTGTTGTTACATCTGTAAGTGCAAGTTAAAACTCTACTTTGCAAAGCCAAAGTCATTTATCAACAACACCCAGAAACGCAGCCGGCTTCGCTGGGCCCGAGCTCATCTAAGGTGGACTGCTGCACAATGGAAAAGTGTCCAGTGGTCTGACGAGTCCACATTTCAAATTGTTTTGGGAAACTGTGGACGTTGTGTCCTCCGCAACAAAGAGGAAAGGAACAATCCAGATTGTTCTAGGCGCAAAGTTGAAAAGCCAGCATCTGTGATGGTATGGGGGTGTATTAGTGCACAAAGCATGGGTAACTTACACATCTGTGAAGGCACCATTAATGCTGAAAGGTACATACAGGTTTTGGAGCAACATATGTTGCCATCCACGCAACGTTATCATGGACGCCCCTGCTTATTTCAGCAAGACAATGCCAAGCCACGTGTTAGAACAGCATGGCTTCCTAGTAAAATAGTGTGGGTACTAGACTGGCCTACCTATAGTCCAGACCTGTCTCCCATTGAAAATGCGTGGCGCATTATGAAGCCTAAAATACCGCAACAGAGACCCCGGACTGTTGAACAACTTAAGCTGTACATCAAGCAAGAATAGGAAAAAATTCCACCTGAAAAGCTTCAAAAATTGGTCTCCTCAGTTCCCAAACGTTTACTGAGTGTTGTTAAAAGGAAAGGCCATGTAACACAGTGGTGAAAAATACCTCTGTGCCAACTTTTTTGCAATGTGTTGCTGCCATTAAATTCTAAGTTAATGATTATTTTGAAAAAAATTAAATAAATTCTCAGTTCGAACATTAAATATCTTGTCTTTGCAGTCTATTCAATTGAATATAAGTTGACAAGGATTTGCAAATCATTGTATTCTGTTTTTATTTACGAATTAGGTGGCGACTTGTCCAGGGTGTACCCCGCCTTCCGCCCGATTGTAGCTGAGATAGGCTCCAGCGCCCCCCGCGACCCCGAAGGGAATAAGCGGTAGAAAATGGATGGATGGATGGACAACGTGCCAACTTCACTGGTTTGGGGTTTTGTAATTACTATTTAGAATGTATAGAAAAAGAAAAACATGTTCTTGTCTTACATAAGGACGGTGAATGTTAGGCAAATTCCAAAAAAAGTACAGTTCCCCTTTAAACTCCAGTGTATGGAAGCTTCAAGAAAATGAAGAAAAACAAATTGGTTTAGAACAGAAATGGGCCTCGGGGCATTAATATTTGTTTTTTTTGTTGTCTGAAAGAAGTCTCCCTATCCCTCGCTTTTAAAAACTGTCACACCGTCTTTCCACAAGCTGCAGCCATTCATTGGTAACGTCTCTGGGAGGATCAACCCTTTTTAAGAAAGGACCAGATATGTGGAAAAAGGGCACAAAGAAGATTTCCAAAAGCTTGCATTTGAAAATAGTGTTCAAGTGCCGCCTTCCAAATCCTCTGGCAAGTTTCTACGCAAAACATATGCGCTGGAAAAGCCTCAAATTTACCAATGGCCAAGCAAAAAAATAGAAGCTCTCTGATACTGAGTGTCGCAGGAGCTCACCTCCCAAGACAAAAAGTGGACTGAGGAAGAGCGATGGGAGGAGAAGAAGCTGACAGCCTCCGAATAAATGACTCGACTTCAAAACCCCTCACATCCCTCCGTATCCCAGCAGACCGACCAAAAACAAGCCAGCGGCAGAACAAAAACACGTCGCTCTTTGCAGACGCTGTTCATTAACAGCTCACCGTTGTTTTTTCAATGCCACCCTGTACTTCAAAGCCTACCATCATGGCGGCGAGAGAAAATAAGCCTTTGTCAAAGGGAGGTGGGGGACGACATCCATTAGTTGCAATTTTGGGTAACAAGCCCGCTGTTGTTGCAAATTCTTCAACCCAGACAGACTTGATAATGAAACGCTGACTCAAGGCAGGAGAGCCAATTAGCCGAAGCACTCAAAGCACGAACAAGCTACCCCCCCAACATCGGATGCTACTTTAGGAGAAGGGAATATAAAATGTTTCTTGTGACATTAAGCATCTTCCCCTCTGCTGATAAATGTTCTGTTCCTGAGATTGTTCCAGATGGTTGGAGACGCAGGTGGCCAAACCAATATAGATTGGGAAAAACGACAGCTACACTTGTCACCTGGAGACTAGGAGTAACGATCTAGTCTCTTTATCAGCCTGAGGGGACCTCTCCCTCCCCCCCCCAAAAAAACGGTTGACAGATATTTGCAGCTAAGCAAGAAGTGGGTGGTTGCCGTTAGCAAGGATACTCCAATGTTAAATCCAGGGATGGGCCGTCAGGGCCTGCAAGGCCTCCTCGTACTAAACGCTACCAGAAGCATTGACCTACATTTACAACTGATGTTCCAAGAAATTGTAGTAATTTTTTCACAACAATCTTCATTTCATAGCGTGTCTCTTGGCTGAACTACTTCCAACATGTGTATTTTTGTCCAATCAGATTTTAGCTTCTATATGTTGCCAGGTCAATGTAATCTGCCCAAAGCCTTCAAAATCAGTAGTGCTGGCCCGATGTCACTTAGGCCATGTCTACACCAAGTCATTTACCCCTTAAAGGCCTACTGAAACCCACTACTACCGACGACGCAGTCTGATAGTTTATAAATCAATGATGAAATCTTAACATTGCAACACATGCCAATACGGCCGGGTTAGCTTACTAAAGTGCAATTTTAAATTTTGCGCGAAATATCCTGTGACGTCACGGATTGTAGAGGATATTTTGGAACAGCATGGTGGCCAGCTATTAAGTCGTCTGTTTTCATCGCAAAATTCCACAGTATTCTGGACATCTGTGTTGGTGAATCTTTTGCAATTTGTTCAATGAACAATGGAGACAGCAAAGAAGAAAGCTGTAGGTGGGAAGCGGTGTATTGCGGCCGACTGCAGCGATACAAACACAGCCGGTGTTTCATTGTTTACATTCCCGAAAGATGACAGTCAAGCTTTACCATTGGCCTGTGGAGAACTGGGACAACAGAGACTCTTACCAGGAGGACTTTGAGTTGGATGCGCAGACGCGGTACCGTGAGTACGCATGCAGCTGCGGCTTCCAAACATTTGATCGCTTGCCCGTACGTGCGTGCCGCTATGTGCATGTCACGTACGTAACTTTGGGGACTTTGGGGAAATATATGTGCTGTATGAACTTTGGGGAGGTGAACGGTACTTTGGGCTGTGGGATTGAGTGTGTTGTGCAGGGGTTTGAGTTGCATTGGCGGGTTATATGGACGGGTGGGGGGAGGTGTTTGTTATGCGAGATTAATTTGTGGCATATTAAATATAAGCCTGGTTGTGTTGTGGCTAATAGAGTATATATATGTCTTGTGTTTATTTACTGTTTTAGTCATTCCCAGCTGAATATCAGGTCCCACCCGCCTCTCACAGCATCTTCCCTATCTGAATCGCTCCCACTGCCCTCTAGTCCTTCACTCTCACTTTCCTCATCCACGAATCTTTCATCCTCGCTCAAATTAATGGGGAAATCGTCGCTTTCTTGGTCCGAATCGCTCTCGCTTCTGGTGGCCATGATTGTAAACAATGTGCAGATGTGAGGAGCTCCACAACCTGTGACGTCACGCTACTCGTCTGCTACTTCCGGTACAAGCAAGGCTTTTTTATCAGCGACCAAAAGTTGCAAACTTTATCGTCGATGTGCTCTACTAAATCCTTTCAGCAAAAATATGGCAATATCGCGAAATGATCAAGTATGACACATAGAATGGACCTGCTATCCCCTTTTAAATAAGAAAATCGCATTTCAGTAGGCCTTTAAAGCTTAATGAGTCCCTTCTTTTGCAGTATATTTGGTTAGTATTGATTTTTGTAAAAAGCCGGACCCAAGCCTTGATAATAATCTTTGTGAATATCACATGGTTTTATATAATTTGACAAGGTTTATCCTGTTAATCTGTAAGTAGGTTAGATATAATTATTGAATACCATTAAAATCAAGACTAAGATTACTAATTCAGTGTTAATGTTGAGTGGGCCCCCGGGCCCCTCTGTAGTGAAAAAGTTGGGCTCTGAGGTCAAAACGTTAAGAACTCCTCAGACTATATTAGCAATGGGGCTGTTTCTTTAACCAGTCAGATTCCAAATATGGCAAACAGAGCTCGCTAGCAAGCGTATAATAACGTCAGCATTTTTCCTGTCTTCTGATTGTTTGTTCAAAGCAAAACTTCTCAAAGCTAAATAGTCTTGAGTTACACTTGTAAACTATCATACCGTACGTTAGGTCAGGAAAAAAAGAGGTTAATTCATCCCTGCAAGCCTGTTTCGCAGGTTTCCCTGCTCTTCAGGGGATCCGCTCTACCTCGGTATTGAGCGTTGTATAACAGATAAACCGCAGAAACCTCGACTATATACGTACAAAAATAGTTCACGTTTGGGGTTATCACCGAGCTGTTTGCGGGCCTGATCTGGCCCTCTATCATTTACGCGTGTTATATTTGGTCGAGCGCTACATAGCGTTACTACTTCCACATTTCTCAACCTATTCAAACGGTTCCCTTCTATTGTTAGCATGCTAGCTTTTTAACACCTCAGAGTCATATTTTGGTACACACATTTTGGTACACACATGCCTATTGATAGCATTGAATAGCTTTTCAGCTAATTTTGCAAGTATGCACCTCAGTCATGAGTTATATTTTGATACTTCAGGTATGCTACCTGTTAGCATGATATGGTTAGCATTTTAGCATGCTAAGGTTAACATGCTGGCTTTTGTAGCTCATTTTGCAGGTGTGCACCTAGGAATCGTATGTTTTGTTACCCGACGCTATTTGGTTAGTGTTCTAATCGTTAGCATTTATTTATTTTTTTTACACGCAATTGTTTTGTTCTAGGTATAGTAAACCTGGCAAAGAACGTTTTCAGGACTCTTGGTTCAGGTTTTGGTTTCTGGGCAGGATTCTGTCAAAACATACTCTTCATCCCGATTTCCATAAAACTTTGGAGAGGTGGTGCCTGAATTTAGGACCCATAAAGTATTGGTATTCTTATATGACCGTACTTTAAAGTCCATGTTGGCTTTACAGGACTTTTATTTCACAGTCCTTTAGGAAAAAAATACTTTAATTTGTCTCTAATGCGAGCAGTGTTGTTGCGCCTCTGCTGTTTTGAAGGAAAAGCAGCACTAATGCGTACTGCTACGTTAGCTTTCCTCACTAACCGCTAACTATTTAGAGTTGTGTTTTTTTTTTTTTTGGTTATTACTAATATATTTGTATGTACAAATGTAAGTTAAAGGCCTACTGAAATGCGATTTTCTTATTTAAACGGGGATAGCAGGTCCATTCTATGTGTCATACTTGATCATTTCGCGATATTGCCATATTTTTGCTGAAAGGATTTAGTAGAGAACATCAACGATAAAATTTTGCAACTTTTGGTCGCTGATAAAAAAGCCTTGCCTCTACCGGAAGTAGCAGACGAGTAGCGTGACGTCACAGGTTGTGGAGCTCCTCACATCTGCACATTGTTTACAATCATGGCCACCAGCAGCGAGAGCGATTCGGACCGAGAAAGCGACGATTTCCCCATTAATTTGAGCGAGGATGAAAGATTTGTGGATGAGGAAAGTGAGAGTGAAGGACTAGAGGGCAGTGGGAGCGATTCAGATAGGGAAGATGCTGTGAGAGGCGGGTGGGACCTGATATTCAGCTGGGAATGACTAAAACAGTAAATAAACACAAGACATATATATACTCTATTAGCCACAACACAACCAGGCTTATATTTAATATGCCACAAATTAATCCTGCATAACAAACACCTCCCCCCTCCCGTCCATATAACCCGCTAGTACAACTCAAACACCTGCACAACACACTCAATCCCACAGCCCAAAGTACCATTCACCTCCCCAAAATTCATACAGCACATATATTTCCCAAAAGTCCCCAAAGTTACGTACGTGACATGCACACAGCGGCACGCACGTACGGGCAAGCGATCAAATGTTTGGGAGCCGCAGCTGCATGCTTACTCACGGTACCGCGTCTGCGCATCCAACTCAAAGTCCTCCTGGTAAGAGTCTCTGTTGTCCCAGTTCTCCACAGGCCAATGGTAAAGCTTGACTGTCATCTTTCAGGAATGGAAACAATGAAACACCGGCTGTGTTTGTGTTGCTGCAGCCGCCCGCAATACACCGCTTCCCACCTACAGCTTTCTTCTTTGCTGTCTCCATTGTTCATTGAACAAATTGCAAAAGATTCACCAACACAGATGTCCAGAATACTGTGGAATTTTGCGATGAAAACAGACGACTTAATAGCTGGCCACCATGCTGTCCCAAAATGTCCTCTACAATCCGTGACGTCACGTGCCGGCGTCATCATACTGAGACGTTTTCAGCAGGATATTTTGCGCGAAATTTAAAATTGCACTTTAGTAAGCTAACCCGGCCGTATTGGCATGTGTTGCAATGTTAAGATTTCATCATTGATATATAAACTATCAGACTTTGTGGTCGGTAGTAGTGGGTTTCAGTAGGCCTTTAAATGTGTTATGGATTTATAATGTAAGTATTTCAAATATACCTAATGAGGACCTTGGTTGGAAAGTTTCGACCAGGGTGACAAAAAGTGTTGGAGTCAAACTTTACTACTTTAAAGGAATGTATTTATCTAATAATCTTTAACATCAAAACAGTTTGTTAAATTGTTAGTTTTTCTGCGTGATCCTGCTTACATACTTGAGGTGAGGTGCCGAATAAGACTTTACAGATGCTATCATCATCCAATCACCCTCTTAAGAAGCTTATCTGGAGCATAAAATCGGATATGCCGCCGTTCCATTTTTGATTGGTAAATAATTACAACCACTTACCGTCATCAAGAGAGCCATTTCCAAGCCAATCATCAAACGGGTGACATGTTATTTCTGTTTGAATTGAGTTTACATCTTTACATCTTTCAGGTGCACGCTTGTTATTCTCGCTACCGACAGGCTGTGGTGATGGCGGTTTTAGCTAATTGTTCCCATTCAAACGGACCAGGATGGTTTTTTTGAAAGGATGTTGTGATATTGTTTCCAAAATAGAGACTTAAGCTGCGTGTTTGCTGTGTGGAGACGACATTGATTTCCTGTCAGGGATCATCCCAGCTCAGATTGATGGAACTGGGATTACCACTCTTAGAAGTACTCCAACGCCACAAAGAGACGTGATTGGCTATATGTTTTGTGTGGTCCCTCTAACTGATCAAAATCGTCATTACTTTGTCCAGAATGGTTTCCAAACTTAGAAAGAGGGGCAAAATAGGCCGTTTTGTTTAGGCAGTAAGATTTTTTTTCTTTCAATTTTATAGTAAAAGCATGTATTGGATGTTTTCTGTTGTTAGTTTATTCACACTGTATCCTCCTGAGACCCAGCATCTTCTCCAGTTTGTGGTGCTTAAAAAGGCTTTTTTTTCTTTCCGTAATAGACCACAAACAATAGTTCGCTGCAGAAGAAACTGATTCTCTGGAGGATATGATTATTATGGTAATACATTATGTATTACACCATAAATTACACGGTGAAACAGAGTTTACCATACAACCCAAAATATTTTAAGAATAAAAAAAGGTTTTGAGTAAATTTCATAAATTACCCCAGGGGTATCAAACTAATTTTAGATCGGGGGCCACATGGAGAAAAATCTCCTCCCAAGTGGGCCGGACTGGTAAAATCACGGCACGATAACTTAAAAATAAAGACAACTTCAGCTTGTTTCTTTGTTTAAAAATAGAACAAGCACATTCTAAAAATGTACAAATCATATTGTTGTTGTTGTTTTTTTACACTTACATGTTGTGGTTAATAGTATTCTATCTTTATTTCTCGTTATTTATATTTTCAGAATAAATTATGTGATCATGTTCATCAGTCAACTCATTGGTGTTAATTTTCATATATATCTAGATTAAAAAAACGTGTATCAAAATCAAATTACAGGATGTTATTTATGTAGTTTGATAATTTTCCTCGACTGATGTACTAACATCATGTGGTTTATATTGTACATTTGTAGCATAATGCCACGGCCCGGGCGCACCTTAGTGTGCAGTAAACTGTGCACTGCGCTGGGCGCACCTCCAAAAGCACACCTGCGCGCGCCACTCCGGCTGCAGTAGGCAGCTGCAATTAATCTGCAATCCGCACACCTGTCGCTGATGAGCTCCATGGGCTTCTTAAGCCAGTGCAGACTTGCGTTCCGGGCCAGAACATAGCGACATGTTCCTGCACAGTAAGCCGGACATATCAAGCTCTATGCACTCTCTCTCTCTCTCTGTATTTCTCCCCCTCCGTGTTCATTTGTCTGGGTGTTTCTTTGTCGTCATCCAGCAGCATCCCTCCGTTCCTGCGTCACAAGCAATGTGTCTCGTCTCCCCGTATTCCTCCTAGTTCCCTGGCTGCCTTTTGGATCTCGACCTCCCGCCTGGACACAGACTTTTGACGCCTCGCCCCTGTCCTTGACCTCACAACTGCCCACAGACCTATGATCCTGCCTTGCCCCCTCTTGGACTTCCGCACCTCGCTCAACACTACCGGTAACACACTACAGCTAATCGCTACACATAGTCGCACACCACACACATTTTGGATTTGTTTACACATTCCATTTCTTATTAATATATAAATAAATATAGAGTTAACGACGTCCCCGCTGTCTGTGCCGTCTTCTTCCCCTGTACACGTAACACATCATCTACAAAGATACAAATAACTGATATTGCGACATCCAGTGGACACATTTAGAACGGCTGTTTCTTTCATTCAAAAATTTCAGGTTAATTTTTATACTTAGCAAACTCATCCCACGGGCCGGAAAAAAACCTGTTTGCGGGCCTGATCTGGTCCCCGGGCCGTACGTTTGACACCACTGGTCTACCCCCAAAGATTGCCTTCTTCCAATTAAGTCCTTGCCCTGTATTATTAGTGTTTGTCCTGTCTGTAACCTGCAAGGCTCTTCTTCTATGAAAGCTAGCGTTTGTCTGAATGAATTTGATATGAGCACTTTTATCCTCTTATGGATTTCTCAGCTTAATCCAGCATTGAACTTTTAGATGCATTGTGAACCTCAGCAGGCTGTCAAAGTTGTCAGGTAAATGCAACGTAAATAAGTTGACGGCATGTGGGTGCGCGTTGAGGGTTCCAGCTCAGCTCCGAATAAATCACCAGCTGCCACTTTTACAGCGTTTGCTTGCTGAAGTGTGTACGATTGGGCCAAATAGTGAATGTTTCATGTTGCAGTACTGCATCAAGCCACCAGTGGTAGCCCATACTATACTGAGGTGTAAAATGAAATAAAACAAAATAATCCTAAATGTTATGGAATTAATAAAATAAAACAATACAAAAAATAAATTATATTAAATAAAACAAATGTATTACAAAAAATATATATAATACAATTTTGTACAACATTTATCAATAGCATTTTATTATGATTGTCTTTTTTCATAAGGCTTTTCTACCTTGTGTCTGTAAAAATCATACTTGCCAACCTTGAGACCTCCGATTTCGGGGGGTGGGCGTGGTCGGGGTGGGACGGGGGCGTGGCTAAAAGGGGAGGAATATATTTACAGCTAGAATTCACCAAGTCAAGTATTTCATATATATATATATATATATATATATATATATATATATATATATATATATATATATATATTTTTTTTTTTTTTTATATTATATATATATATATATATATATTTTATTATATATATATATATATAAAATAAATACTTGAATTTCAGTGTTCATTTATTTACACATATACACACACACATAACACTCATCTACTCATTGTTTAGTTAAGGGTTGAATTGTCCATCCTTGTTCTATTCTCTTGTCACTATTTTTCGAACCATGCTGAACATCCTCTCTGATTATGCATTGATGTGTGGCACGCACAAAAGTGCTTTCATCAAATGCACTAGATGGCAGTATTGTCCTGTTTAAGAGTGTCACAACATTGCTGTTTACGGCAGACGAACTGCTTTACGGTATACAAAAAAGTGACTGCTGTTGTTGTGTGTTGTTCCCACGCTGGGATGACGTTAATGAAACTGCATAACAATAAACCCACATAAGAAACCAAGAACTCGCCCTCCATCATTCTATAGTTATAACGTGATTGGGCAGGTACGCTTTTTTATATTGTGGAGGACCTGAGTCCGCCTGAATTTCGGGAGATTTTCGGGAGAAAATTTGGCCCGGGAGGTTTTCGGGAGAGGTGCTGGATTTCGGGAGTCTCCCTGAAAATCCGTGAGGGTTGGCAAGTATGGTAAAAATGCACAGGTAATCTATAACTACCGTATGCATAAGTGGTAAATATAATTTCCCCCACTTATAGATAAAAGCATACATATTTGTTTTTGCCCTCCTTTTTTCCTCTCTCTCTTCTTAAACACTGAAAAAGTATAGGACAGTAATTATGACTTATCATTTATCACTATTTTTGTATTGCATTTGACAATGCACAATTTCCCCCTTTCTCTTGCACACCACTGTTCCTTGTCTTATGTTCTGTGTATTGTGTTTCATGATGTCACTCAACTCTGCAAACATGCACCCCTTTAAAAAAAGTAACAAATGTTTTGCATTTGTAGTACTGTAATTTGAAATTCAGTAGTCCGCTTTAAAAAGTGCCTCTAGTATCCCCTCAGAGTTTTCCTTTAGTTTACAGACACTTTTAATGCATAGACAATGTTTAAAGTTGTTTAGCTGTGGCAACAAATGTAGCTTACCACCATCAATTGTGAATGTATGATGGGTTTTCACTTGAAAATGCTTTGGGTGTCTAAAAAAGTGCTATAAAAACACAATCCATTACTATTATTGTTATTAATATTTACATAGCATGTGTAACTATTATTGCTGTATGCGCTATAATTAAAATTAGTATTTGCTGTTTGTTTTGGCACACAGAAAGAAAGCAAGATGTGCTCATTTCATCTTTTTGAAGGTTTATGATTTCTGACAAAATCATTTATAAGCTGTACTGGGAGTATTTGAGGTCACATGTGTTGACAACAGCTCATAATGGCTGTCAGCACACAAGTCAAAAGCTAATTGTGATATGTCTGTTCTCTCTTTGACCTTATTAGCGAATGCACACAAAAAATAGTAGGTTGACATATTTTGTTACAGCCAGAGATGATATAAACGAGGAAAACAAAATGACTAAAGAAGAGAGGGAATGAAAGATTGTGTGTACAATAAGCACCTCAAGCATTTGCATTTAGTTCCCCTCCTGCTGCTGACATACTTGCCAACCCTCCCGGATTTTCCGGGAGACTCCCGAAATTCAGCGCCTCTCCCGAAAACCTCTTGGGACAAATTTTCTCCCGAAAATCTCCCGAAATTCAGCCGGAGCTGGAGGCCACGCCCCCTCCAGCTCCATGCGGACCTGAGTGAGGACAGCCTGTATTCACGTCCGCTTTCCCACAATATAAACAGCGTGCCTGTCCAATGACGTTATAACTGTAGAATGATCGAGGGCGAGTTCTTGGTTTCTTATGTGGGTTTATTGTTAGGCAGTTTCATTAACGTCCTCCCAGCACGGTAACAACACACAACAACAGCAGTCATGTTTTATTCTACCGTAAAGCAGTTTGTCTGCCGTAAACAGCAATGTTGTGACACTCTTAAACAGGACAATACTGCCATCTACTGGACATGCATATGTGCCAATAACATCTAGGGCTTTTAGAGAGTGCAGTGCACAACTGCGCACACAACAAGGAGATGAAGCAGAATGCATCATCAGAGAGGGTGTTCAGCACGGTTAGAAAAAGAGTGACAGAGAATAGAACAAGGATGGACAATTCAACCCTTAACTCAACAATGACTAGATGAGTGTTATGTGTGTGTATATGTGTAAATAAATGAACACTGAAATTCAAGTATTTCTTTTATTTTTATATATATATAATAAAATAAATATAGATTTATAGCTAGAATTCACTAAAAGTCAAGTATTTCTTATATATGTGTATATATATGTATATATATATATATATATATATATATATATATATATATATATATATATATATATGAAATACTTGACTTGGTGAATTCTAGCTGTAAATATACTCCTCCCCTCTTAACCGCGCCCCAACCACGCCCCCTGCCCCACCCCCGACCAAGTCCCCCCCACCCCCCACCTCCCGAAATCGGAGGTCTCAAGGGTGGCAAGTATGGCTGCTGAACAGCCTAAAAAAGTGACACGTCTGAAATTCAGGATGTTCTGTAAAAACATGTGCTCTCGCTTGTTTAGTGTATAGTATGTAACATGGATTTCATCATTAATTGGCTAAAGGCAATATTGAATGAAGCAAATATGCAGTTATCATATGTTAGTGTTTGCGCCGCTCTGAGTGGCAGCATGTCTTTTGTAGCTCCGGCGTCTTGTGTGTCTGTTTCTATGTAAAACACCTTCTTTATACAGACACACAATTATTTCTTATCTTGTAAAGATATCGTATACAAGAGCAGATCTTTTGGGACTACAATTGTCAGCAAAACCTGGAAATAAGTACCTTTTGCTGAGGGAGCTGATGAAGGGGTACCGTGGATCCCGAGCATTAGCAAAGCTGAAGGCTAAGCCGGAGCCAGAGGAGCAGGCGGCTCGTCTGCCGGCGTGGGCGAAGCCAGAGGAGCAGGCGGCTCGTCTGCCAGCCGCCGCAGGCCCAACGGGGTGGATGGCGGCGTCTGCAGGCCCACCGGGGTGGATGTCAGCAACTGCGGCAGATCCATTGGAGTAAGAAGTAGCTGTGCCTCCCAAGCTGCACAGCTACTCATAGCCGCCCCCTCAAGGGACGGATCCAAGACGTCCCCAAAGAGGCCCACAGATGACAGGACTGGGTGGGAGGGATCTCTAAAGGAGGCAGACCTTCTCAATTCGGCCATCAGCGCCAGAACCCTGTCAAGCCTCTCCGCCATAGAAACCTCCGCGGGGTTCGTCTTTGGCTGCAGTATTCTGTCAGGAAGAGTTGGTGACGAACCCCAAGATGCAGAGATTGCAGGCTTGTTACAGAAAAACGTGTTTTTAAATGTCCAAAGGAAATGCAGGAAAACAGGAATCGGGAAACAGGAAGGCAGGATAGCTTAGCCTGAAGGCTAAGCTATCGGTTAGGACGGGGCCGCATGTGACTCTTTAGCGCCGCCCTAAATGTATAAAAATGGAAAAAGATGAGGGAAAAAATATATTTTTTGTTTTGATAGGGTTTCTGTAGGATGACAAACATGACACAAAAACTCCTTACTTGTTAGAAATCCCACTGTTTGTATTAAACATGCTTCACTGATGAGAGTATTTGGCGAGCGCCGTTTTGTCCTACTAATTTTGAACTCCTCGTAGTTGTGTGGACTGTGCACCAGTTTGTTTACATGTACAACTTTCTCCGACGCTGCCCACGAAAGACGTGTTTTATGCCATTCCTTCGTCTCATTTTGTCCACCAAAGGTGCTATGCTGTGCGTGAATGCACAAAGGTGAGCTTTGTTGATATTATTGACAAATCGATGCTGACATGCTATTTAGGCTAGCTGTATGTACATATTGCATCATCATGCCTCGTTTGTCGGTGTATTGTATATATCATTTAATTTCCTTTACTTATGTTCTCTGTGTATTCAATTCATGTTTGAGACACATTATCTTTCTGTAATATTTTAACTTTAACTTGGACACACAACTCTACCTTTTAGCCATTCAAACCCAAAAAGTTCCAGGAGTTTACTTGTTTTGTGGAAACACAACGTGGCTTCTTCCTCGCAGCATACATTAACTTTCATTTCTATGGCCGACACAGTTTCAGACACATTTAACTTTTACAGCAAGAAATCCTTCTCACGAGCTACACACACACACACACACACACACACACACACACACACACACATGCCTCTTCATCCATCCCTACCCACTTCAGGTCAGGTCAAAGTTCACCCACAGGACCCCGAGCAAGCTGCCCTATAGCTATGCTTGTAACACTACCCACACTCTGGATGATGATTAGACCCTTAACATAGTTCCAGGACACATCATCATAATGCAAGAAGAATACTGGACTGGGTTCATTTTCACACATAGGATTCAAACTCTCACACGACACTTGAATGGCCTATCTAATGAGGCAGCTGCCCGAGGCTACGCCTGTAACACTACGCCAGAAAAGCAGTTCCTCAGTGGTCGCTCTTACAATAACGGAACATAAATGAAGTATTGTTGGTGTTTTTTTTAATGCATTTTAGAGTGATTTAGAGGCAGAATGGATTGCTATCATTAGCAGCATTGCTACATAGAACGAGCCAATTATTACAAATGTCAATGTAAAAAAAACAAAAAAACATATGCATTCTTGTCTTTCATAAGGATTGTGAAGAATAGGCAAATAAAAAAATAAAAAAAGGCAGTTCCCCAAACAAGCAAAAACAAGATAAGAGTCTATGCTGGTAGCTAACACCATCTTATATGTTGGACTTGCATAACAAATGTTTTATTCAAACACATGTGAGGATATGTAAGCATCTACAGTTGTAAATCTAAATAGATGTCTGTCTAAAAAACCACTCCTCGAATTTTCTTTTCAAATGTGTTCCATATAAAATGTTTTAATTCATCGTCACTCAATTCATCATAATTTATCAGACAGTCTTTCTGTTTAGTTTGGTTCTTAATTCATTATTTACAATAGAAAAGGGATTCACATGGCCCCATTCCTGGTTGGATTGCGTGTGAGGGAAAGAAGGGGGTTGATAATTTTGCAGTAAAGACTGCCGAAAATGATAAAAAGCAACACTTTACAGAGCAATAGGCTCTGCGGTCAAAGTTGGAATTGCAACAAAACACATTTTTAAAATATTCAACACTCTACTGCCATCCAGCAGCTGAAGTGCACCCTTTCAATCATGTCATGTGTAGGGTTGTACGGTATACCGGTGTTAGTATAGTACTGGGATACTAATGAATCATATTTGGTACTATACCGCCTCTGAAAAGTACCGGTCCCGCGCCCCCCCGCGCCCCTGTCATCGTCGCGTCAAGTCATTGCTGGTTTTACGAACAGACGAGCATGTTCGGCAGCGCATAATCACAGAGTACTTACAAGCAGACACAGTGTGTAGACAGAAAAGGGAGAACGGACGCATTTTGGTCTGAAAACTAACGATAAAGGTGAAGTTATAACACTGAAACGCCCTCAGGAAGAGGTGCTTTAAGACATGGCTATCTAGCTAGCGGCTAACGTCCATCCGCAGTCGGCAATGTTTTAGCTTCTTCTGAATCACTAATCCTCGCCTCCATGGCGACAAATAAAGTAAGTTTCGTACAAGTATCATCCCTGCAGGACAAGGAATAGCTAAACATGCTTCACTACACACCGTAGCTCACTGACGTCACAATGTAAACAAACGCAATTGGTGGATCTACTCCTAACATCCACAGTAATGATACCAAATACAATAGCGTATCTGGTCAATACTACTATGATTACGTTGATATTTTTTGGCATCACAACAACTTATTTAGGTTTTTTTTAATTTATATTATGTTTATAAACTCAGGAAATATGTCCCTGGACACATGAAAACTTTAAATATGACCAATGTAGGACCCTGTAACTACTTGGTATCGGATTGATACCCAAATTTGTGGTATCATCCAAAACTAATGTAAAGCATCCAAACAACAGAAGAATAAATGATTATTACATTTTAACAGAAGTGTAGATAGAACATGTCCAAATAGAAAGTAAGCAGTAAATGAACAAATAGATTAACAATTCATTTTCTACCACTTGTCCTTAATAATTTTGACAAAATAATAGAATGATAAATGACACAATATATTACTGCATACGTCAGCAGACAAATTAAGAGCCTTTGTTTGCTTACTTACTACTAAAAGACAAGTTGTCTAGTTTGTTCACTATTTTATTTAAGAACACACTTGCAATAAGAAACATATGTTTAATGTACCGTAAGATTTTTTGTTAAAATAAAGCCAATAGTGCAATTTTTTGTGGTCCCCTTTATTTAGAAAAGTACTGAAAAGTACCGAAAAGTATCGAAATAATTTTGGTACCGGTACCAAAACATTGGTATCGGGACAGCAGTAGTCATGTGTCAGGTAAACCGCAATAAATGTGGTCACATGAATCCCCTGGTTTTAGGCGACACAGATGTTTCAAACGTATTTTTGTTGAATACAAATAATATACAGTGGTGTTCCGGGGGAAAAATGCTATTTTAAGAAGAAAGAATGAAAGTCATGAAAAAATTCCTTGTTTATTTTAAAGGGGAACATTATCACCAGACCTATGTAAGCGTCAATATATACCTTGATGTTGCAGAAAAAAGACCATATATTTTTTTAACCGATTTCCGAACTCTATATGGGTGAATTTTGGCGAATTAAAAGCCTTGCTAATATTCGCTCTCGGAGCGATGACGTCACGTTGTGACGTCACATCGGGAAGCAATCCGCCATTTTCTCAAACACCGAGTCAAAGCTCTGTTATTTTCCGTTTTTTCGACTGTTTTCCGTACCTTGGAGACATCATGCCTCGTCGGTGTGTTGTCGGAGGGTGTAACAACACGAACAGGGACGGATTCAAGTTGCACCAGTGGCCCAAAGATGCGAAAGTGGCAAGAAATTGGACGTTTGTTCCGCACACTTTACCGACGAAAGCTATGCTACGACAGAGATGGCAAGAATGTGTGGATATCCTGCGACACTCAAAGCAGATGCATTTCCAACGATAAAGTCAAAGAAATCTGCCGCCAGACCCCCATTGAATCTGCCGGAGTGTGTGAGCAATTCAGGGACAAAGGACCTCGCTAGCACGGCAAGCAATGGCGGCAGTTTGTTCCCGCAGACGAGCGAGCTAAACCCCCTGGATGTCTTGGTTAACACCGTCCCTTATGCCACCGAAGATGATCAAGAGAAGAATATCGACCCTAGCTTCCCTGGCCTGCTAACATCAACTCCAAAACTGGACAGATCAGCTTTCACGAAAAGAGCGCGGATGAGGGTATGTCTACAGAATATATTAATTGATGAAAATTGGGCTGTCTGCACTCTCAAAGTGCATGTTGTTGCCAAATGTATTTCATATGCTGTAAACCTACTTCATAGTTGTTAGTTTCCTTTAATGCCAAACAAACACATACCAATCGTTGGTTAGAAGGCGATCGCCGAATTCGTCCTCACTGTCTCCCGTGTCGCTGGCTGTCGTGTCGTTTTCGTCGGTTTCGCTTGCATACGGTTCAAACCGATATGGCTCAATAGCTTCAGTTTCTTCTTCAATTTCGTTTTCGCTACCTGTCTCCACACTACAACCATCCGTTTCAATACATGCGTAATCTGTTGAATCGCTTAAGCCGCTGAAATCCGAGTCTGAATCCGAGCTAATGTCGCTATAGCTTGCTGTTCTTTCCGCCATGTTTGTTTGTATTCACTATGTGACGTCACAGGAAAATGGACGGGTGTTTATAACGATGGTTAAAATCAGGCACTTTGAAGCTTTTTTTAGGGATATTGCGTGATGGGTAAAATTTTGAAAAAAACTTCGAAAAATATAATAAGCCACTGGGAACTGATTTTTAATGGTTTTAACCATTCTGAAATTGTGATAATGTTCCCCTTTAACTGGTTTCCCTAAAAGACGCTTTGAGGCAATCGACAGTTTATCCTCATCATCCGACTTGGAAAAACGCTGCAGTTATCCGTTTGAACTAATAATCTAAAAATCAAACCAATTCCGTGTGCTAAATGTGGCTTGTTGATGACAATGTATGTTGCCGTGCTATCCCAAGAAATCTAATATTGATTCAGTCGTACCTCCCTTGTCACGGCGAGCACGCTTCATTACATGAGCGCAGAGCAATGAAAGCTTCATTAAGTCCTGACAGGCTCGCCCCATTGATGTGGATGTCGCTCGCTGCAGCTCAGTCGAGCGTCAAGGTCGTTTTCCTGCGACCCAGAAGCCAGATCCCTCCCCCAAGGATTGACTGATGTTTATTTGCGGAGCGCCTGCTAGGTCCGATCAAGGCGGGAGGGTAAATAACGGGAGGCGCCCCGCGGAATGACCGATATACTTGATTCTCTGCTGTCCAATTTATCCCAGTGTACTAGAATGTTGCTCCGTATTGGTGGTGGCAACTGCAAGGAGGCGATGCTTCTCCTCAATCAAACATCCGACTCATCATTTACAAAAACACCCCTTAAGACTTCCGGTCTGGTGAAGATAAGGTCCTTTATTTATTTATTTATTTTTATTATTTTTTTTAAAAATAAAATAGAATAAGATAAATAAATAAAATAAAAATAATTTTTCTTGAATAAAAAACAAAGTAAAACAATCTAAAAACAATTACATAAAAAATGTTAATTAATGAAAATGTTAGTGCTTAGTGTGTGCTTTAAGGACTGTGTCCCTTGCAGACTATATTATTCTTTATTGTAGGAACCAGAAGTTTTTAATAACAGAAAGAGACAGCCTCTTTTGTGTAAATGAGTGTGGATGGGGGAGGGAGTTTTTTGGGGGGTTGATGCACTAATGGTAAGTGTATCTTGTGTTGTTTATCCATCCATCCATCCATCTTCTTCCGCTTATCCGAGGTCGGGTCGCGGGGGCAGCAGCCTAAGCAGGGAAGCCCAGACTTCCCTCTCCCCAGCCACTTTGTCCAGCTCCTCCCGGGGGATCCCGAGGCGTTCCCAGGCTAGCCGGGAGACATAGTCTTCCCAACGTGTCCTGGGTCTTCCTCGTGGCCTCCTACCGGTCGGACATGCCCTAAACACCTCCTTAGGGAGGCGCTCGGGTGGCATCCTGACCAGATGCCCGAACCACCTCATCTGGCTCCTCTCGATGTGGAGGAGCAGCGGCTTTACTTTGAGCTCCCCCCGGATGAGAGAGCTTCTCACCCTATCTCTAAGGGAGAGCCCCGCCACCCGGCGGAGGAAACTCATTTCGGCCGCTTGTACCCGTGATCTTGTCCTTTCGGTCATAACCCAAAGCTCATGACCATAGGTGAGGATGGGAACGTAGATCGACCGGTAAATTGAGAGCTTTGCCTTCCGGCTCAGCTCCTTCTTCACCACAACGGATCGATACAGCGTCCGCATTACTGAAGACGCCGCACCGATCCGCCTGTCGATCTCACGATCCACTCTTCCCTCACTCGTGAACAAGACTCCGAGGTACTTGAACTCCTCCACTTGGGGCAAGATCTCCTCCCCAACCCGGAGATGGCACTCCACCCTTTTCCGGGCGAGAACCATGGACTCGGACTTGGAGGTGCTGATTCTCATCCCAGTCGCTTCACACTCAGCTGCGAACCGATCCAGTGAGAGCTGAAGATCCTGGCCAGATGAAGCCATCAGGACCAAATCATCTGCAAAAAGCAGAGACCTAATCCTGCAGCCACCAAACCGGATCCCCTCAACGCCTTGACTGCGCCTAGAAATTCTGTCCATAAAAGTTATGAACAGAATCGGTGACAAAGGGCAGCCTTGGCGGAGTCCAACCCTCACCGGAAACGTGTCCGACTTACTGCCAGCAATGCGAACCAAGCTCTGACACTGATCATACAGGGAGCGGACCGCCACAATCAGACAGTCCGAAACCCCATACTCTCTGAGCACTCCCCACAGGACTTCCCGAGGGACACGGTCGAATGCCTTCTCCAAGTCCACAAAGCACATGTAGACTGGTTGGGCAAACTCCCATGGACCCTCAAGGACCCTGCCGAGAGTATGGAGCTGGTCCACAGTTCCACGACCAGGACGAAAACCACACTGTTCCTCCTGAATCCGAGGTTCGACTATCCGGCGTGTTGTTTATGTTGTTTAAAATAATAAAAAAAAATTAAAAATAAATAAAATAAAATAAAATAAAACTTCCTTTTTATTGTCATTAAAATTTTAACTTTACAGTACAGATAAGAATAAAATGTTGTTGCATTACCTTGTGGTAGTGCAGGATAAAAAAAAGCAATATGGTGCAGACATAAATAAATAGATTACTGTAAAGATAAATATATTGCACTTTTGCATATGCATCCACGTTTATGGATGTATGTCTACATGTATGTATGTCTTAAAATGCTGTTTCCGTCCCCAAAACCCTTTTAAACTTGTTTAGAACGTGAAAAACCTTGCCAGGACAGAAATTTGTTCCAAAGTGAGCCTGACAAAGAAAAAAAAAAAAACTCCCATTTCGCCAGGTAATGACTTTGATGGCGAGCCAAGGAGGAGAGCACCTTTTGCCTTTTATTTTCAATTTCCTGGCTAAATTACTTTCTAAAATGAGACAGAAGTAGTCCGTTTTTCTTTATAGACTTTGATTGGTCCGCTTTAACCACCAACAGGCTGCTGCAGGTCGAAGATGTAACCAGAAAAAATGATGACATCAACATGGCTAATGTGAGCAAAGATGATGATTGATGAACTACATGAACAATAAGGCACCATTATCATAACTCTATAAGTCTATAACTTCATTCATTTAAACATCAATTGATCATTGTCCAAAACTTGCAAGACTCATGCAGGGTATTAACAAATCTTAAAGGGCCCTTCAAATGCTGACATAATTTTCACAAATTTCATAGTTTTGAACCTAAAAATTATGTCTACAGTTAAAATTTCGGAACGCCCACTTTTAGCTCCAAAATGTGGGCGGGCCTGCATCAGCCTGCCGACGTCACCTACAGACGATTGGAGGTAATTTGAAGTGAAGTGAAGTGAATTATATTTATATTGCGCTTTTCTCTAGTGACTCAAAGCGCTTTACATTGGGTAACTCAATATCTAAATTACATTTTTAAACCAGTGTGGGTGGCACTGGGAGCAGGTGGATTAAGTAAGCAGATAATAACAGTAAATGAACAAGTAAATTAATAATTCATTTTCTACCACTTGTCCTTAATAATGTTGAATGGAACATGACACAATATGTTACTGCATATGTCAGCAGCTAAATTAAGAGCCGTTGTTTGCTTACTACTAAAAGACAAGTTGTCTTGTATGTTCACTATTTTATTAAGGACAAACTAGTTAAAATAAAGCCAATAATGCAATTTTTTGTGGTCCCCTTTTCTTTTTTTTTTAGAAAAGTACTGAAAAGTACCGAAAAGTATCGAAATAATTTTGGAACCAGTACCAAAATATTGGTATCGGGACAGCAGTAGTCATGTGTCAGGTAAACCGCAATAAATGTGGTCATATGAATCCCCTGGTTTTAGGCGACACAGATGTTTTAAACGTATTTTTGTTGAATACAAATAGTATACAGTGATGTTCCGGGGGAAAAATGCAATTTTAAGAAGAAAGAATGAAGGTCATGAAAAAATTCCTTGTTTATTTTAACTGGATTCCCTAAAATACGCTTTGAGGTAAGAAATTGTATTTTATTTGATTACTCGGACAAATCAATCGGCAGTTTATCATCATCATCCGACTTGGAAAAACGCTGCAGTTATCCGTTTCATGTTCAATTTGGTGGGTAAAGTGTCTTGCCCAAGGACACAACAGCAGTGACTACACTCTTAGAAATAAGGGTTCTAAAAGGGTTCTTCAACAAGGGCTGAGGTTCTAACTGGAACCATTTGCTTCTGAAAAACCCTTTCCCGAAGAAAGGGTTTTTCAAGGGTTCTTGGTAACGCTAATGGTTCCAGTAAGAACCATTTTGATCCAGAGAACCCTTTAAAACCCCTTTTCTGAATAATTGGTTTTAAAAGGGTTCTCACTAACACTAAGGGTTCCAGTAAGAACTATTTTGATCCAGAGAACCGTTTTTGGAAGAAAGAGTTCTTCAGGGATTGTTGAAAGCATGGGTAAGATCCTGTGTCACCAGGGACATACTTCCTGATAACATTTGCCAATAATGGTGCCTATCTTTAAATAAATGTTTTTCTCATTAAAATGTTTTGAATGTTTGTTCAATGTCAACATGATAAATGACCACAATATAATATGAACTAAACTGATCTGTAGAATACAATATGGTTCTTTATAGAACCCTCAGAAGACAAGACGGTTATCGGTGAAAACCTTTGAAAAGGGATGTTTTTAGAACCCCTGTGTCAGGTCTAGATGAAACCCTTGAAACATGAAAGAGTTCTTTGTGGAACTCCCTGTGTGGGTTCTAGATGAAACCCTTGAAACATGAAAGGGTTCTTAGTGGAACTCCCTGCGTGGGTTCTAGATGAAACCCTTGACAAACGAAAGGGTTCTTAGTGGAACTCCCTGTGTGGGTTCTAGATGAAATCCTTGAAATACGAAAGGGTTCTTAGTGGAACTCCCTGCGTGGGTTCTAGATGAAAGTCTTGAAATACAAAAGGGTTCTTAGTGGAACTCCCTGTGTGGGTTCTAGATGAAACCCTTGAAATACGAAAGGGTTCTTAGTGGAACTCCCTGTGTGGGTTCTAGATGAAACCCTTGAAACATGAAAGGGTTCTTAGTGGAACTCCCTGCGTGGGTTCTTTATAGAACCTCTCATGGGGGGTTCTGGGTGGAACCTTACACACACAGTTCTGGGTAGAACCCTCCAAAAGGGTTCCAGGTGGAACCTTTATAAAAAGGTTCTACCTGGAGCCAAAAAGGGTTCTCCTATGAGGACGAGCCGAAGAACCTTATATGGTTCTACTTAGCACTTTTATTTCTAAGAGTGTAGGTTGGCAGAAGCGGGGAACGAACCTGGAACCCTCAAGTTGCTGGCACGGCCACTCTACCAACCGAGCTATTCCGCCCCAATTTCATATTGAGTAGTTTGTATTTTGGTAGCATCTTCATCCAGAATCACGTTATTTCCGTGCATAATTTGAAGGAATGATTAAAATATGTCTGCCAGATGCATTGTTGCAGGTGGTAGCAATACAACTAAAGAAGGGGTCAGCCTGCATACATTTCCAAATGATGGGAATATTTTAGATTATGTTTACACTGCAGGCGAAAGTGAACGAAATTGGATTTTTTCGTTTAGATTACAAGTAAAATGGGATATTTATCAGACTCCAGTATAAACGGGCACAGTCCCAAATGTAGCTCAAATGTGGACCGGCTTCACTAGCATGCGCAGTTTGAAGAAGTGAAAACAATGGAAGTTGACCGGGTTCCCTAAATGAATAATGAAGTGGCTACTACTACTACTTTTAAAAGTACCAACGATAGTCACACACACACTAGGTGTGGTGAAATTATCCCCTGCATTTGACCCATACCCATGTTCACCCCCGGGGAGGTGAGGGGAGCAGTGAGCAGCAGCAGTAGCCACGCTCGGTAATCATTTTGGTGATTTAACCCCCAATACCAACCATTGATGCTGAGTGCCAAGCAGGGAGGCAATTTTTATAGTCTTTGGTATGACTCGGCTGGGGTTTGAACTTACGACCTTCCAGTCGCAGGGCGGACACTCTCACCACACCTTAAAACCGAGGGTTTTTTACATTAAAATAATTAAAAGTAATAATCTATTAATGGTCATATACAGCATTGTGTAATATATTTGGGAGAGTTGAAATATTTTATGGCTGTTAAGTAGAGGAGACAGACATCAGCGCGGATCTACGTTAGCTTCATTTTTCAACTCACTTACGTAAACAACTTATGCAGTGCACAGATATGTTAATTGTAAGCAGATACGCGACAGCGTGCACGTCAATTCTGGTACTTCAACAATCGCCATTTCTTCGGAATCAAAGTATAAATATATATATATATATATATATATATATATATATACACACACACATATATATATATATATATATATAGGGCAGCACAGTGGAACAGGGGTTAGTGCATGTGCCTCACAATATGAAGGTCCTGAGTAGTCCTGAGTTCAATCCCGGGCTCGGGATCTTTCTGTGTGGAGTTTGCATGTTCTCCCCGTGACTGCGTGGGTTCCCTCCGGGTACTCCGACTTCCTCCCACCTCCAAAGACATGCACCTGGGGATAGGTTGATTGGCAACACTAAATTGGCCCTAGTGTGTGAATGTGAGTGTGAATGTTGTCTGTCTGTCTGTGTTGGCCCTGCGATGAGGTGGCGACTTGTCCAGGGTGTACCCCGCCTTCCGCCCGAATGCAGCTGAGATAGGCTCCAGCACCCCCCGCGACCCCAAAAGGGACAAGCGGTAGAAAATGTATATATATATATTGTATATATTACATATACCGTATTTTCCGCACTATAAGGCGCACCTAAAAACCACAAATTTTCTCAAAAGCTGACAGTGCGCCTTATAATCCGGTGCGCCTTATATATGGGTTAATATTAATATTAATTTTCATAAAGTTTAGGTCTCGCAACTACGGTAAACAGCCGCCATCTTTTTTCCCCGTAGAAGAAGAAGAAGCGCGCGGTGCATGCTGGGATATGTGACGTTTCATTTCCATTTGTGTGTTTATGTAAAGACCCCAAAATGGCTCCTATTAAGTGTGTTGTCTGTCTAATTATAAATAATGCAGACGAGGCGTGTTAACTGAGTTCTCAACGTTTACTCACAGCGTGCTCATAACCACATTCTAACTGCCAGCATACAACAACGCTTCTCAGGGCTACCGCGCATGCTCGTCACTATCGTTGCATGCTGGGTAGTGTAGTTGTTATATTTGCTAGCTCATAACATCACATTAAGAGACACGCTTACGCGCGTAATTCAATACTTGCCGTCATTCCGGGTGGATTGACAAAAGACCTCCAGCCGCTAGATATTGGTGTCAACAGGGCATTCGAAGCTAGACTGCTAACTGCGTGGGAACAGTGGATGACAGAAGGCGAACACACGTGACGTTCACCAAGACAGGGAGACAGCGCCAGACGACATACGCAACTATCTGCCAGTGGATCGTAAATGCCTGGGCTGATTCAGTCTCATCTGTGGTCCGAGCTTTCAGGAAGGCAGGAATTGTCACTGAACTAATAAACGGCAACGACACTGACTCCATTAATGACGACTTCGACGAGACGGAGCCGGCCATGTTGGATGCCGTATTCGCTCAACTGTTTAATTCGGACACTGAAGAAGAAGAATTCGAGGGATTTGTGAATGAGCTATAACTTCATAAAGTGAGCTTTACATTTTTATTTAGTGTGTTGTGTTGTGTGACATTAACGTTTGAGCAACGTTGAGTTATTGATATATTGTTATTGCTCTGCACTATTTCACGTGTTACTATATTGTGATTGCACGTTTGATTTACGTAACACGAGTAAATCAGCTGTTTATTCATTTTGGGAGTGAACGGAGTTGTCAGAACGCTGGTTTGTTATCTATTAATAAAGTTTGACTGACCTATCTGACTGTTTTGTTGACATAGGTGCGCCTTATAATCCGGTGCGCCTTATATATGAACAAAGTTTTGAAATATGCCATTCATTGAAGGTGCGCCTTATAATCCGATGCGCCTTATAGTGCGGAAAATACGGTAGCCTATTATTTGTACACTATTTACTAGTGATGCACCGAAAATAAGACCGCCAAAAAAATACTTTGCACACTGAAACGGGATGTTGTGATGTTGTATCCACTTTCGCTGGCGGCCCGCATCTTTTTCTGCCCACAAAAATGACGTAGCTCACCGAAAGATTACGTAAAAGTTGCATTCAGGTCACATTGATGACCTCGTTAAATATAATACATTAATAATCTTATATAAAGCATTTAACAAATTATTGCTGCCAAATCTACAACGTTTTTTTATAAGACGAGTGCAGGCTCATAACTTGAGAGGCTTTGGATATTTCCCATTGCCGAGAGCTCAAACCACTCGTAAACGTTTTTGTGTGTCTGTATGCGGAGTAAAACTATGGAACAAACTGGACTTACAACACAAGCAATGCCAAACTATTAATCAATTTAAACTATTATACAAACATGGGGTCTGGTTCAAATATAGAGATGAGGGTCTTTAATTTGACCTACTGCTATACTCTGTCTCAAAGTGTTAACATGTGCTCAATGTTTCCTTACCATTATTGCTATGTTGTCTATTACCATTATTGCTATGTTGTCTATGACCATTGTTGGTATTTTGTCTATTACCATTATTGCTATGTTGTCTATTACCATTGTTGGTATTTTGTCTATTACCATTATTGCTATGTTGTCTATTATCATTATTGCTATGTTGTCTAGTATCATTATTGCTATGTTGTCTATTACCATTGTTGGTATTTTGTCTATTACCATTATTGCTATGTTGTCTATTACCATTATTGCTATGATGTCTAATACCATTATTGCTATGTTGTCTATTACCATTATTGCAATATTGTCTATTACCATTATTGCTATGTTGTCTATTACCATTGTTGGTATATGCATTATTCCTACATTGTTGATACAAATTATTGTTACAATGTAATAATTATTGTTACCTGTGGTAATGCCACTATGATACAACATCTGTATTATAATCTTTGAACAAAGTAACAGTGAAACTCATGTGAATAATCACTGAATGGAGAACGGGGGGTGGGATTAAATAAATTATCTTCTTCCCACTCCCTTTCAGGCAAAACTGGACAACCATGCATTACATACTATACATTACCTTTTGCACTATATTAATTTATATTATTATGTGTTGTCAACTTTGTACTTTTTTTATGTCATTGCCTGAAATAAATAAATAAATGAAAATGAATGAAAAAAACATTGCCGTTTAAACTGCCGTCACATTTGAAAAGATCCGATTCCAATCGGATTAAGACTACCTGCTGATGTGGCCTGAATCTGATGCGAAAAGATGACATTAGAAGCAAGCGTTTATAATGGTAAAAATGTCCGATTTGTGTCACTTGAGGGCAAAAAAAATATCAGATTTGGTGTGGAGTGTAAACTAGGCCAAATAAATTATGGACCTCTCTAGTCAAATTGACTAGTGCAAAATGGGATGGGTCAAGCGAGAGGAGTGTAAATTGCAAGGATCATTTTAATGATTCTGACTTTCAAGAAGAAGGGTTTAGATCAGAGTTTGTGTGGTAAAAATGTAAAATCAGGAGCACCCTCGAGAGGGAAATTCTGAATCGGAACTTGACTGAAAAACAAAGGAAGAAGAGCAGACCTGACGCTCAAAAACGAGAGACAAAGAAGCTAAGCCGCTAATATTCTATTTTTCGCCCTCTTCTACTGATGTTTTCCTCAAGATGCTTGAGGAAATGCTGAAAGAGCATGAGGAAAAACAGGTTATGGTATCTATGGAAGAGGAAGTGCAGGGAAGTCCGGTAGTGGCGATTCTTTTCTATTTCTTGTTTGCTCTTAATGTTAACCATATCAGTTTTGAAGTAATCATGGACCAAGGCGACAAAAACATGCAATTAAGTGATGAAAATAATAGTTTTAAATGCCTTTATCCGCACTGTCTATACTAGTAAAAGGGCTCCAGTTCTGTAGATGACGTCACACCAAGAGGGGGCAACGTAACGGGTCTGGTGATGGTAAGATGGTGTTCCAAGTACAGTTAGTTATCTACACATTACTCAAAAACTAATCGATGTTATGGGAACTGACTGGCAGATTCCTTTTCAGATGCATAAAGAAAACTTGTTTGTAAAATCTTGATCTGGACATTATGAGTCATTTTAACTATGACTTTTGTGTGACGCCACCACAGAAGGGTTCCAGTGAAAGCAATGAGGAACAATTATATGACAACCGTAGAACATAAAAATAGAATCTATTGTGATCTAGGAAAGGGTCTGGCTTTTCAGTACAATACGAGCAATGTGATTAATCAATGGTTCTCCAACTTTTTTCACCAAGTACCACCTCAGAAGTACTGCCGTAGTGACCAACATTAATATACGCTAGCATAGTAGGCCTAAGCATTCATTAAAACAAGGAAGAGGTTGTTGTTTTTAAACAAGTATATTTAATATTTTTGGCCGCTGTAACATTACACACAGTTTGAACAGAAACACTGTTTGAATAATAAAAAAAAAAAAACACTAATCACCTAATAGACTATTTGGCGTACCACTAGATGGAGCCCGCGTCTCACTAGTGGTACCCGTACCACAGTTTGATAATCACAGGGATGAATTAAATAGGCAGGTTTATTGTGTAGCAGATGGGATTTCCATACATGTACTTCATAAAACGGTACAGTGTAGTACAAACACCAACCAGAAGCTGTATTTTTAGTTTGATGACAAGTCTTTTGTGATCAAATTGCATATCTTTTCTCTCTTAAAAAAGTAAATTCAAAACAACTCAAAAATGATTTTTAATTGAAGAAAGTAGACACAAATAATGACACACATGTCGCCCCTTTTGCACCAACACCTAATAATTATTTTGTTCTTCTTTTTTTATTTATGTGAATCAATGTTTATACTTTTGCAATCAAACTTGAATTTTGGATCAATGTTTAGCAATAAAACAAATGAATGGGAAATAAGTTGTACACTCATTTATTTTTAAACAGTGAAATTGTTGCGTTTTGTCATTTCCCTGCCTTCTCTTTTTTGGTGTCTGTTTTTTTTTCCAGTCAATTAGTCCCCAGTGAGGCACACCTGCAACAAATCTCTACCCAGTAGTATTTAAGCTCGTCACCGACAGCTGGTCCCTGCCGATTATTGTCTCCTGCACCTCCCACGTGCATGTGCCTGATTCACTTCGTCCTGCCTGGTATTTTGTCTCTCCTTATTATTGAAATTCTTCACCTTTTTGTATTTGCTTTCTAGCCTTCCTGAGGTGAAGAGCATTTTGTGTTGAACCTTTTGTTGAGCTCAGTGCGCCCTGGCCTTTTCCCCCTGCCGACCACTGAGGGACCTGCTTTTGTTTGCTTATTCATGGTGTGCACTTCTGCCCCATCGCTTTTTGTTACACTTTTTGGACTCATTAAATTGTTTAACATTTTGTAAATCAACCTCGCCTCCCGTCTCTGCATCCTGGGGTCACCTCCTTGATCAAACCCTAACAGAAATAACAAATGTAACGTGATCAAAACATACATTTGATACCCAGTTCAACTATTTACCGGTCCATCACTCACTCTGTGCACCATAAGGGACAATGTGAGCGTCTGGGAAATTCCAATCAGGAAGGGGCTCAGAATTATTTTGCAGCAAAATTTCAAATTAAGCGTCCTGCCATTCATTCTTCACGCCAAACGAGCCCCCATCCCCACAGATGCCACGGCCCATACGCTCAGGTGTATGGGGTGGGGTGTGGGGACATATCACAGCTGTCCAGCGCTTTTAAAAGCACTTACAACTCTATATAAATGTCTCTTTTATTCATTATATTATAAATATCATTTTAAAATACATATATCTATACTATATTATTTGTCATTGTCACTTTTTTTATTGTTCTAAGGCAGGACAACAAAACATCTTGAAAACATCACATTGTATCGTAGGAATTGTACTGAGCAAACAAGCTACTAACAGAGGTGTGGACTCGAGTCACATGACTTGGACTCGAGTCAGACTCGAGTCATGAATTTGATGACTTTAGACTCGACTTGACAAAATGTAAAAAGACTTGCAACTCGACTTAGACTTTAACATCAATGACTTGTGACTTCACTTGGACTTGAGCCTTTTGAATTGACATGACTTGACATGACTTGCTACTTTCCCCAAAACCCAAAGATGAAAAAGTTATTCGGGAGCGCTCCGTATTTTTCATCGTGTACTTGTCTATCAGCGTTGCGTGTGTCAGCTGGTGTGGTCTCAGTACAACAGCCAATCAAATTAGATGTACTTTGTTTTCATCACACAGCATTCATCCAATCAAATTGCAGGACAACCAACGAAGAAGACATGTCCAAACCACACGCCAGTGAACAAAAAATGATACCTAAAATAATTTTGTTTGGGTATAAAAATTACGAGGTGGTCAACACAAAACGGTTTGCAGTATGCAACACATGCGGTTCGAAAATTACTGATGGAGAGGCAACAACTTCCAACTTCGTCCGGCATTTGAAGTTGCACAAAGAACGGTAAGTTTTGAATGTAAGATAACGTTTATTGGCTAAGTAACGTGACTTTTATTTGCTGTGTAGTTAAATCAGTGAGGCTGTAAACTCACTGCTAACGTTATAACGTTATTGCAAACATGGGAATCTGTTGCAGTTCACTACCTTATTCATACTTTTTGTTCAGTGATTTTTTTTAAGCAGGGTTACGTTAGTCAATATATCACACGTAACGTTAGACGGCGGTCAGCAGCACCGCGTATTTTAGCCACCTAAAAGAAGACAAAAATAGTAAAATAAAGGTCAGTTAAAATGTATACTATATTATGAATATGTGTACCGTTTTAGCTAGCTTTCTGACATACTGTTGGTTGTTTACCTCAGTGGTCCCCAACCATCGGGCCGTGGCCCGGTACTGGTCCATGGATCGATTGGTATCGGGCCGCACAAGAAAAAAAAAATTTTTTTCTCTTTTTTTAATTAAATCAACATAAAAAACACAAGATACACTTACAAGTAGTGCACCAACCCAAAACAACTCTCTCCCCCCTTTTGTTCTGGGCATTGAACATGAAGACTCTTCCTTCACTGTTCCGAGTGGCCATGAGAGTCTTGGCAGTGCCTGCCTCCAGTGCTCCAGTGGAGCGAGTTTTCAGCCATGGTGGCATCATACTACGCCCCCATCGTGCACAAATGACTGACAGACTCTTGGCTAATTTGGTCTTTTGCAAATGCAATGCAGCATAGGGCCCTGACATATAAAAAGTACAACTTTTTTGTTATGTTCACGTATATGTCATGTTTTTTCAATGTTAACACTTTTGTACAAATAAGTACATTTGCACTTTATTTTTCAATGTGTTTGTTCTGTAAAGGAATGAGTTAATGTTTAAAATGACTGGTTAATAGTGCTATTATAAAGTGCAATGTCAGCACAATTTTCTTTCCTGCAATTTAAAATGCACTTGTTTTAATAAATAAATACAGCGTTTGAAAAGTATACACAATCTGTGTTAATATATTAGTCTGTGGTTAAAAGGACTTGAAAGGACTCGAAACTCAAAATGCAGGACTTAGGACTTGACTTGAGACTTTCCAGTCTTGACTTTGGACTTGACTCGGGGCTTGCCTGTCTTGACTCGGGACTTGACTCGGACTTGAGGGCAAAGACTTGAGACTTACTTGTGACTTGCAAAACAATGACTTGGTCCCACCTCTGGCTACTAATAACCAATGTTTTAGCAGCCGCAACATTAATGCTGTCACAACGATGACTCTTGCTGACCTACTGCCTTCAGTAATGTCACCATTACCAAATTATGTGGGCTCTCTCGATAACCTCACTAACAACTTTAACGATGCCCTGCGCGACACCATTGATAGTAGCAACGCTAATGGTAAAAAAAGGCTCCTAAAAGGCGTAGCCCCTGGTTCACAGAAAAAACCAGAGCTCTTAAATTATCATGTAGAAAGCTGGAACGCAAATGGCGTGCGACTAAACATGGAGTGATAGTTTAATAACTTAGAAACACGCGCTTACCTTAGCTAAAACTATTTACTACTCCAATTTCACCACCTCAATAGAAATGATCCTAAATATTTGTTCAGTACAGTAGCATCCCTAACCCAACAAGGGACTCCTCACAGTGGCTCCACCCACTCGGCTGTTGACTTTACTGAGAAAATTGAACTCATTAGAAAGAAAAGTAGATATAACACGTCCCAGCTCCAACTGGGTTCTATTAACGCAGATACGAATGCATGTACGACTGATATTGCCCTCCAAAATAATATCTCTCTTTTTGAAGAAATACCATGACAGGAACTCATCTTTGTATTATTAGGACCATCAGTGCTAAAAATTATTAACTTATCACTTTCCTCTGGTACTGTTCCACAAGCATTCAAAAAAGTGGTTATTCATCCTCTGCTCAAAAGACCTAACCTCGATTCTGACCACCTTCCCTTTATGTCAAAAATCCTCGAAAAAAATTGTTGCACAGCAGCTAAATAAACACTTAGCTTCTAACAATTTCTGTGAACCCTCTACAGAGACAGCCTTCGCAAAAATGACTAATGACATATTGCTAACTATGGATGCTGATGTGTCATCCATGTTGCTGCTACTTGATCTTAGCGCTGCTTTCAATAACGTAGGTCATAACATTCTATTAGAACCAGTGAAAACCAGTAACTAGTTACAGTTACTAGTTACTTTATTTCAAAAGTAACTCAGTTACTAACTCAGTTACTTACACCAAAAAGTAATGCGTTACTGTGAAAAGTAACTATTTAGTTACTTCTTCTACTCTTTTTTTTAAAGCTCCCATTAATGCCCTTTTAGCTTTCATTTCAGTACTGTTATTGCACTGGAGAATAATACAATCTGTTGATCAACTTGACATACATTTGCATCACAGAACTCTGCTAAGCAATGTGCTCTACATACAACACACAAAGACAAAGATATGTTTCAAAGGGCCAATTTATTTCAGGCCAGAACAAATTGACAAAACTATTTTAAATAGCTGCAACATAACATAAGTAACAAACAGCATAATAACACTAACACTAACACTAACACTAACACTAACCACGTTAAACCCAGATTCCGAACTAACAAAGGTCTTACCTCATTCTCTTTCTATGCCACTTCAATATGGAATGCACTCCCAACAGGTGTAAAAGAAAGGGCATCTCTATCCTCCTTCAAAACCGCACTAAAAGAACACCTACAGGCAACTACAACCCTAAACTAACACCCTACCTTCCACATAATACCTCTTCGGATTGTAAATAATCAAATGTAGACACTTTTTCTTATACTTTCTGATCTCTCTCTCTGTGTCCACTACTTGCTGTACATATCCTACCAAGTCAGTCCTACACTATTTCAATGTCCATTTCTCTGATGATGCAATTGTTGATGACTGAAGTGTTGATACCAACCAAACCTAACCCCCTCCCACCCCCCTCCATATCCCACACCCCGGATTGTAAATAATGTAAATAATTCAATGTATATACCCTGATGATTATCTTGTGTGATGACTTTATTATGATGATAGTATATATTTGATAGTATATATCTGTATCATGAGTGGACCCCGACTTAAACAAGTTAAAACATTTATTTGGGTGTTACCATTTAGTGGTCAATTGTACGGAATCTACTAATAAAAGTTTCAATCAATCAATCAATCAACAAGATAGCTGTAAAGCTGGCTTCACCTAAGGAAGGCACACGTGACATACACAAAGCCTAACCAGGCAGATTTGAATTGTTGTTTTGGGCAGGAGACGGGATCTTTGATCCAAGACACAACTTACATTTAACTAAAATGTTCTTTTCTTTGTGCTTGACAAAAGAAAAGAAGTGAGAATATCTCATACTTGCCAATCCTCCCGAATTTCAGTGCCTCTCCCTGGGACAACCATTCTCCAAATTTCTCCCGATTTCCAGCCGGACTTAAGGCACGCCCCCTCCCGGTCCGTGCGGATCTGAGTGGGGACAGCCTGTCGTCACGTCCGCTTGGCCAACCAAAAAGTAACCACAGAACACCACAAACGTGGTTACTTTTTGGTTGGCCAACGGTTTACGTTGTATTGCGCACCCCCCTCCCCTCCCCTTCCCACACCCAGCCACACACACACACACACACACAGAGAGCGCAGAGGAAGAATCAGAAGCACGTCTCTGCTTCGCTGCAATAAAACACACTCAGATCCTCAGTTTCTAGCCGATACTACATAAAAAATAACGTAAAATAACGCAGTAACGCATCATGTAGTAACGGTAACTGAGTTACTGAATATAAAAAATAACGCGTTAGATTACTAGTTACCGCTGAAACTAACGGCGTTACAGTAACGCGTTACTTTGTAACGCGTTAGTCCCAACACTGATTAGAACGTATCAAAACATGTATTGGTATGTCAGACTTAGCCTTTTCTTGGTTTAACTTCTATCTTACTGACAGGATGCAGTGCATCTCCCATAACAATGTGACCTCGGAGTATGTTAAGGGAGCATGCGGAGTTCCACAGGGTTCGATTCTTGGCCCTGCACACTTCAGCATCTACATGCAGCCGCTAAATGAAATCATACGCAAATATGGTGATAGTTTTCACTGTTATGCTGATGACACCCAACTCTACATGCCCCTAAAGCTGACCAACACGCCGGACTGTAGTCAACTGGAGGCGTGTCTTAATGAAATTAAACAATGGATGTCCAGCAAACAGAAATGCTGATTATCGGTCTTGCTACACACCGACATTTATTTAATAATACCACCTTAACATTTGACAACCAAACAATTACACAAAGCGACTCGGTAAAGAATCTCAGTATTATCTTCAACCCAGCTGTCTCATTTGAGTCACACATTAGGAGTGTTACTAAAACAGCCTTCATTCATCTCTGTAATATCGCTAAAATTTGTCCCATTTTGTCCACCACCGACGCTGAGATCATTATTCCTGCGTTCGTTACGTCTCAAGATGATCCCCTGCTGGTCCCACTATGGACTGGACTCTCACATTATTAACCGTATCCACTTGGCATCCATTGCACCGGTCACTTAGGGGTGGGGATCTCCACATCTGCGGTCCCTTCCAAGGTTTCTCGTTTTTCCTGCTCTGATGTGGGATCTTAGCCAAGGATGTCGTTGTGGCTTGTGCAGCCCTTTGAGACACTTGTGATTAAGGGCTAAACAAGTAAACTTTTGATTGATTGATTGATTTGATTGATATCGCAATTACAAATCCCGTTTCCATATGAGTTGGGAAATTGTGTTAGATGTAAATATGATTTGCAAATCCTTTTCAACCCATATTCAATTGAATGCACCACAAAGAGAAGATATTTGATGTTAAAACTCATAAACTTTTTTTTTTTTTTTGCAAATAGTAATTAACTTAGAATTTCATGGATGCAACACGTGCCAAAGTAGTTGGGAAAGGGCATGTTCACCACTGTGTTACATGGCCTTTCCTTTAACAACACTCAATAAATGATTGGGAACTGAGGAAACTAATTGTTGAAGCTTTGAAAGTGGAATTCTTTCCCATTCTTGTTTTAAAAGTTAAAAGTTAAAGTACCAATGATTGTCACACACACACTATGTGTGGCGAAATTATTCTCTGCATTTGACCCATCACCCTTGATCACCCCCTGGGAGGTGAGGGTTTTATGTAGAGCTTCAGTCGTTCAACAGTCCGCGGTCTCCGCTGTTGTATTTTACACTTCATAATGCGCCACACATTTTCGATGGGAGACAGGTCTGGACTGCAGGTGGGCCAGGAAAGTACCCGCACTCTTTTTTTACAAAGCCACGCTGTTGTAACACGTGCTGAATGTGGCTTGGCATTGTCTTGCTGAAATAAGCAGGGGCGTCCATGAAAAAGACGGCGCTTAGATGGCAGCATATGTTGTTCCAAAACCTGTATGTACCTTTCAGCATTAATGGTGCCTTCACAGATGTGTAAGTTACCCATGCCTTGGGCACTAATGCACCCCCATACCATCACAGATGCTGGCTTTTAAACTTTGCGTCGATAACAGTCTGGATGGTACGCTTCCCCTTTGGTCCGGATGACACGATGTCGAATATTTCCAAAAACAATTTGAAATGTGGACTTGTCAGACCACAGAACACTTATCCACTTTGCATGAGTCCATCTTAGATGATCTCAGGCCCAGAGAAGCCAGCGGCTTTTCTGGATGTTGTTGATAAATGGCTTTTGCTTTGCATAGTAGAGCTTTAACTTGCACTTACGGATGTAGCGACGAACTGTATTTAGTGACAGTGGTTTTCTGAAGTGTTCCTGAGCCCATGTGGTGATATCCTTTAGAGATTGATGTCAGTTTTTGATACAGTGCCGTCTGAGGGATCGAAGGTCGTGGAGTGATTTTTCCAGATTCTCTGAACCTTTTGATGATATTCTGGACCGTAGATGTTGAAATCCCTAAATTTCTTGCAATTGCACATTGAGAAACGTTGTTCTTAAACTGTTTGACTATTTGCTCATGCAGTTGTGGACAAAGGGGTGTACCTCGCCCCATCCTTTCTTGTGAAAGACTGAGCATTTTTTGGGAAGCTGTTTTTATACACAATCATGGCACCCACCTGTTCCCAATTAGCCTGCACACCTGTGGGATGTTCCAAATAAGTGTTTGATGAGCATTCCTCAACTTTATCAGTATTTATTGCCACCTTTCCCAACTTCTTTGTCACGTGTTGCTGGCATCAAATTCTAAAGTTAATGATTATTTGAAGAAGAAAAAATTTTTTATCAGTTTGAACATCAAATATGTTGTCTTTGTAGCATATTCAACTGAATATGGGTTGAAAATGATTTGCAAATCATTGTATTCCGTTTATATTTACATCTAACACAATTTCCCAACTCATATGGAAACGGGGTTTGTAGAATGTGAATGTTTTTTTCCCAGCAGCTCTATGGTTATCATCACACTTTGCTTCACTGTTACCTTGCTGGTTACGTCATTCTTTGTTCGATCCACAAGGCAACTCCATAAATGAACTGTACTTATATATTAATAATAATAATAGATTTTATTTGTAAAAGCACTTTACATTGAACAAACAACCTCAAAGTGCTACAGTGCATTTAAAAACAACAACGCTAGAACCATAAATAGCAACGAGTAAAATAAATAGTAAAATAAAATTAAAACTAGAACAGCCTAATAGCTAGAACTAGTACACATATATCTAACAAAATGCTTTTTTTTTTTTTTTAAAGAAGGGTTTTTAAGCCTTTTTTAAAAGCATCCACAGTCTGTGTGCCCTCAGGTGGTCAGGGAGAGTGTTCCACAGACTGGGAGCGGTGGAGCAGAAAGCCCGGTCTCCCATAGTTCGTAGCTTTGTCCTCGGAGGTTGGAGGAGGTTAGCCTGTCCGGAGCGGAGGTGTCGTGTGGAGGATTTGGGAGTGAGCAGTTCTTTGAGATAGAGGGGGGCATTTTCCATGGAGGCACTGGTGAGTTAGTAGGGAGACTTTGAATTCAATCCTGAGTGGAACAGGAAGCCAGTGAAGGGATTTGATGTGATGTGGTCGTATTTCCGCACTCTAATCAGGATCCTAGCAGCACTATTTTGTATGTACTGCAGCTTCTGGATGTTCTTGCTGGGGATCCCGACAAGAAGTGAGTTGCAGTAGTCGAGCCTGGATATATAGTATGAATATCGGGAATGTTGCTGACTTTCCAGCTGAAGAACACAAGCAATATTAGTGTTCGAACGTCAGTGGCAGGTTTCGGCAAACGTTTGAAAAGTTCTAGGTTAAAAAGAAAGAGTCACCTTCTGGTGAAGTGGGTGTTAATTCAGAGTTCAACTTGGGGTGACCTTGTGAATTAATAGTGAGTCATAATCTTCCCGGATTAGGGAGCTCTGGGACATCCGGTTTTGATGTTTTAATGCTGTCTATCTTTTCTCGCTTACTGTCTCTGGAGGATTTTTTTTGTTTCTTCAACATTGCCGTTACTACCTTAACTCTGCAGTAAGACGAGACCGGGTTTAGAATGCTGTGCTGACTTCTACCATAACTGTATTGATTTCCTGCACAGGAAACCAGTTTACATAAAATGCATGTAGCGCAAATGTCTTTGCAGTTGACATTTGTGTTTTGCATAGAACAAAATTGTAACCCTGACACAAGAAATACACCAAAAACCAAAATCCACTGTTCAAAGGCTGCTGGTTTACATGAGGTATATAAGTATATAATATTGCAGTTTATTCTCTTCCTACGTTAACCAATACATGTTGCCGACTGTCATAAGGTTCAAAAGCCCACTCTTTACTCGTACATTATGGATGCTGTGATGATAATCTAATGATAATCTAATATATATGCAAATTCCCCACAGACAGTGGCAATAAGAATGATGCATTATTAATACAACTCTATGCCCACCGGAGTTAAAGTCAAAGTTGGGCGATTACGCTGAACTTTAAGGAATATAAATACACGCACTGAGAATAATTGGTGGTACTCATAACAAAAGTATCAAAATGTGTCCAGACACAAGGCTGGGGAACTTGGATCAACTTTAAAAGTTGCTTTCTGTCATGACTTGGTCCTGGGTGTTTGCTTTTCCGGAAGGCAACGGAAAGTTGGCTCGGGCGAGACAGGAATGTGAGTACATGATTTATTATTACTATCAAAAAAAAGTACAAACGAAAAGCGCGCACAGTGGCGGAGAAACAACTTGGCTGTGAAAACAAATACTTGCACAAAGGCAGAAACTATGAACAACAAAAAACACTAACTGTGGCATTAATAAACAAAAACTTACTTGGCATGGACTAAAGGAGCAGCATGAACGATGGACATGAAATCAAGTGTCAGGAATGTGCAGAGCATAAATGTGGGATGTCACCAGCAAGACAAACTGAAAACAATGAACTTAAATACTATAGACATGATTAACGAAAACAGGTGCGTGACTCAAAACGTGAAACAGGTGCGTGACGTGACAGGTGAAAACTAATGGGTTGCTATGGTGACAAACAAGAGTGCACAATGAGTCCAAACGTAGAACAGGTGAAACTAATGGGTAATCATGGAAACAAGACAAGGGAGTGAAAAGCCAGAAACTAAAGAGTCCAATAACTAAACAAAACAAAACATGACTAAAACAAAACATGATTACACAGACATGACACTTTCAAGCCGACTAGAGAATGTTAATGTAATTTCAGTCAAAATTCTGCACTTCTGGCGAGTGTGAGTGTTTTGATCTGTGCTTCAGCACATCTGGAAGAGGTGGACCAAGGCACGGCCTGATTGAACGCAAACGTGTAACTGATGTGTTGATTCAGTTGTTGTAATTCCACCAATAATTCATATTTATTCCATATATGTATATGTTCGTTCCTAGACATACCTTTTTATGAGCAGTCTTTATTTTATTGTCATTGTGTGAACTTTGACACTGCGACCATGTCATTTTGTGTTGTTTTACACGCTTCTCTCCAGTCAGCCACGGACTGCCGAGGAGGTATATTGTTAAATATAAGAGGTGGGTAGAGTACAGTGACGTGCGGTGAGGTTGATGGCTGGTGAGGCACTGACTTCATCACAGTCAGATTTACAAACATATGAACCCTAAAGAGTATCTTATTCACCATTTGATTGGCAGCAGTTAACGGGTTGTGTTTAAAAGCTCATACCAGCATTCTTCCCTGCTTGGCACTCAGCATCAAGGGTTGGAATTGGGGGTTAAATCACCAAAAATTATTCCCAGGCGCGGCGCCGCTGCTGCCCATTGCTCCCATCACCTCCCAGTGGGTGAAGAAGAGGATGGGTCAAATGCAGAGGACACATTTCACCACACCTAGTGTGTGTGTGACAATCATTGGTACTTTAACTTTACACATACAAACTGTAGCACACAAAAAAGCACATTTAATAAAAAAAAACCTTATAATGGTCTTACCTTTACTTATAAGTGCGGGAACAGTGGTGTTCGTGTTGGAGGAGTTGTGAATGAATGAAATATGAAAGCCGTGCTGCAGTCTGCAGGTGTACCTAATGTTGTGTCCCTGCAGTCGTTCACGGCTCCACCGGCGCAAGCAATGTTGTTTTTGCACTTTTTGGCTTCTTGTTAAGTGACTTTTTTTGGGTGGATTCGGTCTTGCACGTGGAGGGTTTGGATGTGGGCTTTGGTTGGTGTGGCGCTCCCGTCGGGGGTTGCACTCTGCGCGGGGGTGCATTAACCGGCACCAGGAGGCGGGATTACTGCGAGCCTCACACAGTGCGTCTTCGCAGCAGTTTTATGATTGCTCAGCACAAGAAATACGTTACACACATACTGTTGTTGACAAAATACACTGTACATTATATACCTCAGCTAACTAAACTATGGAAATGTATAATATAGTTCATATAGCAATACAGTCTCACTGCACAGGAGGTCAGCAGTTAGCCAAGTCCGCAATCCATGTTGAGGCACTGAGTGACGTGCCTCAACTGGCTGCTGATCACAGCACCGTCTCTTCTCAGTATTTGAACGGCAAATGAGAAAATTCAGCGATTTTGAATAAAAATAATCGAAAACTGGTGAAGTTAATTGGAAAATAACTTTATAGTATAATCACTGAATGAATACATATAACAATTTAATTAATTTGTTTTCTTTTTACATTTTTTTTCTTTCCTCACCTGCCTCTAGTGACCGCACGTCACTGGTAGAGTATCCAAAAATTGTACTCAAGTAAGAATACCATTACTTTAGAAAAATATGACTCAAATAAAAGTAAAAAGTAGTCATCAAAAAAATTACTGAATTACTGAATGTCCCATAACAAGAAGATAGAGAAAAAGAAGAAGCTTATTGACTACAGTGTCGTCACGGACTACAAAGGCGGACACGTGCAATTTTTCAGGATTTATGCAGATCCCAAATACAGATCAGCATGTACCAGAAGGTAAGAAAAGTTGCTTTTGCATAATATTGCGAAACAAGACGCCAGATAATATGACTTACCTTATACACACACCATAATAATACTTGTTTGTTGAAGCACAGTACAATCCATCAAGCGGTGCGGCTTCATAGCTTACCAAAATCATACTAAAACATTTTGTTAGATTTTTGAGCGCCGTGTGTAATGTTCTATATTTTCAATGGAACATGTACAATGTTGGTGTTGTTTACTTCAGTCATATAGCCATCATAGTGCAGTCTACATGTATCTCTTATGTTTGACTGCCATCTACTGGTCACACTTATCATTACACCATGTACCAAATAAAATTGCTTCGAGGTTGGTAAGAAAAACCAGGATTATTCCGTACATTAGGCGCACCGGTTTATAAGGTGCACTGTCTTGTTTTGAGAGAAAAAAATGATTTTAAGTGCGCCTTATGGTCCGGAAAATACGGTACTTTAAAACACTGACAGAGTTCAGCTTCCTATAGCTGTACTTTGTGCTTGTTTGATTGGTGAAATGGTTTCACACGTCAGTATTGGTGAAACACAGTCATGTGACAGTGCCAGTCGGAAGAAGGCTCGTTGACAAATTAATTTGTCTTTGCTAGCCATAATCAACAGATTATAAATAATTTTGATATAAATGAATAGGAATGAAACTCAATGTATCGGAGTGAAACTAGTGTTTCTTCTCAAAAATACTCAAGTAATAGTAAAAAGAATGTTGCATTAAAACTACTCTGACAAGTACAATTTATCCAAAACGTTACTTACGTAAATGTAGCACGTTACTACCCACCTCTGTTTAATATACACATGTACACACACAGACACACACACACACATTTTTTTTTAATATATATATGTATCAGTGCAGCAATGTGTGTGTGTGTGTATATATATATATATATATATATATATATATATATATATATATATATATATATATATATATATATATATATACATATATATATATATATATACATACACACACACACACACACACACACACACACACACACACAATAGTGTGTTCTATTAACGGGCGTGTTACATATCATAAAGGATATATATCAGTTACATTTTATGTTAAAAAACGAACGTCATTAAAGAAATATTAAATAATACCAAAACGCATCAACTGAATTTGTTTTAATCAGCCCTGTAAGTCATCCAGCAGGTATGATATTATAAAAGGATGTTACAGAATAGATAATGTATCTAATATTTTTTATTTCTGACCGTCCAAATATGTTTAAACGTACACGTATGACGGATTATTCTCGTTTGTCCATCGTGTGTCTGTGCAGGGCAACCACTGGTCTGCCACAGACGTGCGTGAAACTGTGTGTGTTAGGTGTGCTCTTCGTAGTGGAGGTCTTGACCCCAAAAAGCAGGAGACAGCAGGCCGCGCGCAAGCAAATTAGATTTTAATGTCCACATGTATCAAACAAACAGAGTGCGTAAAGGTCACGCACAAAAAAAGGAAAGCTGTGCATCAAAGAGAGGCAAGCTGGATTGGCGAGCAAACAAAAAAAACACAATCCAATGTGGAATATATGATCAAAATCCACATACTGTGTGTGTTCCTCCAATGTACAAAAAATGCCACCAAATCTATGCAAGGATCTCACAACTAAGGGAGAGTGGCTTAAATAGTACTCTAGTGCTCATTAACCACAGGTGAGAATAATTAACACCAACAACCCACAGGTGAGGAGGGAAGCGCTCAAAAGCAAAGTAACTACTTCTACTACTGCAACAAAATACGACTAAAAAAGGAAGTGGAACCAAAAAAGGAGCCCAAAACAGGAAGTGAACCCAAAAAAACAACAGAAAAACACCCATAAACTAAACAAAGAACAACCCGATGAAACAGGTCGTAACAGTGCGAGTTTGCGCATACGTTTCAAACTTGCAAAATAGTGCTCCCAAACGGGGATGAGTGTTGATAAATCACATTGCGTGTGCTAAATAATAATATGTGCAGCCCTCTCCTCCCAGCATTGTGGGCATTTTTATAATTAGCATATACCCTGCATGTTAATGAAGACGGACGCAAAATGGATTATTCTGCTCACTTAACAGACGCAATCCACTTTGCACACGTTTAGTGGATCAGCTTTGCGTGTGCAAACCTTTAGTAAACTAGACCCTTTGTGTCATATGAGGCACATAGAGGCAGCATTCCCTCTGAGGTGCGCGCCTGAGCAATTGCGCACTGCTCACGCGTCCTCTGCGCACAGCAAATCTCTGCCGCGCACAAAATCAAATCCCTTCTGAACTCTGTACAAAAAAATATATATATATTCTGAAGGATTTTTGCAACGCAACTTTGAGTGACAGGTGACGACAAGCGGTCACAACAGATAAAACAATGTTCGTCAACACACTTTAATTATTGGGACGCTTTATGGTGGATATTGGGTCAAGGAAATTAATTAATTAATCAGTAATTTTACAGTACAAATGGCCTCATGTGAATTCATCTTAAAGACATTTTTCCAATTGGGGACAACAGCGGATATCTCCATATATGGTAGGTTTACCCTAAGAGTTGTGTGCGAGTCCGCCCTTGTAGTCCGACGCTGTAGTCAATAAGTTCCTTCTTTTTCTCTATCCTCTTGTTGTGGGGCAGACTGGCTCATACATGCACATGCATCCTCCGCTGTTGCCATTTCTAATGGCAGATGTGAATGAGAGCGTATATTGAGTATGTGTCAATGAGAGGTCACTTTATGGCGGTTTATTACATGCTGTCTTATAATGTTATTGTTATAATTTAATGTTCATGTCTATTTTTAGTTCAGGTGACCAGGGAATGTAGATGTAAATTAGCTGTTTAGCTATAATCTGGCGCAGAACATATTGGTCTTTGATAGTAAACTAATACAAAGTAGCGTATAGTTTGTACTTATATCAGTCAGTAGACTCGCTACGGAAGCGCTAAAAACTAGCGGTACAACAAAGATGACGGGTAGAAGACGCTGTTGAAGTGGAGGCAAGTAAATAAGAAGAGAGCATCCTGAAGAGGCAGTTTAAAGATGGTCTTAAAAACATAATCCATGCAACATTTTGACCAAAGAACCACCTTTATATGTGTTTTATGTAGACCACAAGAAAGTGTTTTAAATATAGGAAAAAACATAATATGACCCCTTTACCAAAGACTATAAAAATGGGACCCATTACCTCCCTGCTTGGCACTCAGCATCAAGGGTTGGAATTGGGGGTTAAATCACCAAAAATGGTTCCCGGGCGTGGCCACTGCTGATGCTCACTGCTCCCCTCACCTCCCAGGGGATGATCAAGGGTGATGGGTCAAATGCAGAGAATAATTTTGCCACACCTCGTGTGTGTGTGAGACAATCATTGGTACTTTAACTTTAACTTTAAGTTAGGGAATGTGGTGGCCATTTTGATATTCTTTGACTTTTTTTTATAAATTAGATTCGCAAAAAATAATCCAATAACTCAAGAAAAGCCTAGCAGTAGAATATATTTCCAGGAAAATGCATGGGCCAAGAAAAAATTTGGGGTCAGCTCATTGGACACTCCTACCTTAAATTGCATTGTACCTACAAATTAATGGCACAGTATTTATGCTGTGAATTAGTAGCTAAACAGACCGCATGTTTGCAATGGTCGTGTTCTCAGGATGCGGAAGGACAGAAAGCAGCATGCAATTAAAAGTAGAATTGATTGATTGATTGAAACTTTTATTAGTAGATTGCACAGTACAGTAGATATTCCGTACAATTGACCACTAAATGGTAACACCCGAAAAAGTTTTTCAACTTGTTTAAGTCGGGGTCCACGTAAATCAATTCATGGTAAAAATTAAATCCTTAAAACAAGGCAACATAAGAAACATAGGTACTTAACATAGCCAAACTAACTGTTTTTAGAGCGAACAATGATTAGTGGCGACAGAGAGTGGAGACACTAATCACTGAACAGAAACTGGTGTGTAAGATCAGCGCCCCTAGTAAGGGTACTGAAACAGAAACAGACTCAAACATAGGAAAACCACAACAAACACAACACAAGACATGACCTGCTATGACAGGTCATGACACCGTTTCTGGCTTGAATCCCACTCCCTCCACTCAAGTCACTGCTGGGCAAGACTTTGCCCCAGTGCCGGCCCAAGCCTCCATGGGGCCCTAAGCAAAATTTGATTTTGGGGCCCTCTATTTCTGCCAATAATATTGATTGTTGATCATTCACACACCTACTATAAACTCATTGCGGCTCTGGCAGTGTTGTTTACATTATCCTATTGTCAGCCTGGCATGTCTTTACAAATGGCATGTCATTTATAAAGATATGGGGGTGGCCCAGTTAAGAACATAAATAATACCAATGAATGAACGAATGATGTCCAGAGTGCCACATATGGTTCCTAATCTTAAAATGTAGAAAACATTCAGCTACAAGAGTGGCCTGGGGTTGAACAGTCCAAGTGATAAAGCTTTGTATTTACAGTAAAAGTGTCATCTTGTCTCATCAGTCTTGTACTTATTAGTCTTTAATTACTAGTTTACATTTTTAGTTAATTGTTCATATTTAATGTTTACTTTGTACAAAGAGAGCGCAGTCTACTGAAGTTAAATTCATCAATAGTTTTCCCCTTTGAAAGACGCAAGGCAAATTCCTTCCATTTCACCATGTTGCTACAATGATCTTCACTGTTTTCATGCTGTTTCAGCAGTGCACCTATGTTGACCCAATCCCGCTGTCCCTCGGCTGCCAGTTTTAAGGACTTTTTGGAAAATAATTTGCAGCAAAAGCAATAGACTGCATCTTTACTTCTAATAAGTCTAATAAGTCAGCCAGCTACGCTTGACTTTTTCCCCATTGACTAGCTGTCTGTATAGGTATAATGATAATGAAAACTTCGGCCATCATGCCGTTTGGGGAATGAAAAGTTCTCCTTAATAGACAGTAGTCCTCTGATCACCTGCTCAGTCCTGTCTGAATCTGAGAGGAAAGATATGGCGTCACATTAGTGCCAAAAATCCGAGCGCATAAAAACTGTTATCGCGCGCTGATTCTCCACTTTGTGCGCGCGCGACACCCTTTTGCGCGCGCGTGGTGTCTTTTTGTGCGCGCGCGGTGCCTTTGTGCGCGCGCGCCGTCTCGGTCTGTGCGCTCTCTGTGTACTCCTGGCATCTCTCCTCGCGCTGTCATGTTTCTTTTTGGCACTTTGGGGGCAGGTATGCTTAGACGGCCCCTCCTTTCTGATTGGCTCTTAGCATTTTTCATAAGACCAACCATTCTCCAGCGTAGCAACGTTGTAGCCATCTTACCTCGGACAGCTAGCCTCAATCATTACATTGATGTCAAAGCAAGTTATGGTAATTTAATTAGTACATGTACCAATTAAATTACCATAACTTGCTCGATTTTCGACCAATTTACAAACGGTTTGCCTTGTTACAAATCTTATTACATGTAGATATGACATAGGATGCTGCACCTGTTGAAATCACCTCTTTCGCTATAAAAAAATGACTTAATTGTGCAACATAGTTGTGTAGGGTCAGTGTTAGTCAGTTCTCTGATTATTTTAAACTGTTTCAGAATACATTATTAAAAGGCTATTTTTAACATTTTAAAAACAAAATTCAAAGATTATTTCATTAATTTTATGGCTGAATCAAAAGAAATTCCATAAATTAGAAAACAAATGTTCAAGAAGAAGTGAAAACTTTGCGCCTATAACAATCTTGATACATATTGACGATGACCCGCCCTGCTATACTTCTGATTATCTCTGAGCATTTTTTGCCTGGCCAATCAGAAAGAAGGGGCCGGCTAAGCATACCCACCCCCAAAGTGCCAAAACGAAACATGCCAGCGCACAGACCGAGACGGCACGCGCGCAAAAAGGCACCACGCGCGCGCAAAAGGGTGTCGCGCGCGCGCACAAAGTGGAGAATCAGCGCGCGATAACAGTTTTTATGCGCTCGGATTTTTGGCACTAATGTGACGCCATAGCAGGCGGCAAACGTCACAGGTGCAGCAGAGGCAGCTTTACATTTAAAGAGAGGCAGGAAGAATCACTAAGCCTAGATCAGCAGCAGCACTCTGTTGACCTAAAATTGTGTTTTTGTACAATAATATATCTTTGATCATTTAGAAATCATCAGTCAGACTCGTACATGCACAAAATAAAAAATAAGAATTTTTTGTTAATTGCTTTTGGGGGCCCCCTGGTGGCCGCGGGGCCCTAAGCAAGCGCTTAGTACGCTTATGCCTTGGGCCGGCTCTGCTTTGCCCCCATGGTTGCCCACCCATGGATGCGTCACTGAGATGCCGACCTATGACCTGTGACCTCGACCAGCACAGTGGCTGAGAAAAGGTTAAATGCAGGAACACATTTCAGTGCACATTGGTACAAGTTCTGCAATGGTCCCCTTTCAAACCTTTCCAGACCTCCTCCTTTGTTGCAACAGCGTGACGGAGTGTCAGCAGACATCAAAATCCACAGTGTGCTTATGTGTGCGGTGTCAACAACAAGACCGATCCCTTCGCCCACACTCTTGTCAGCTGTGACTGACATCAAACAGCACAGTGACCACCCTTGCCCACTGTTGCCTTTTCACCTTTCGTACGCGCCGTATGGACGCCAGCCATTGTGTGCGCTGTGTTGTATTAAAAGTCTTAAATGTCAAAAATACTTTGTCTCTCCCTTGCATCGATATTATTCGCTGACAACAAACATAACTCATCTGTGTGTGTGTGTGTGTGTGTGTGTATGTTTGTTACATAAGACATCATTTAAATGCTCTCAGCAGGAAGAGGGTGGGATATAAAGTGGCATGTTCAAAAGTTAGCGCCCTCTACGCTATGGTTGGCTAAATGTGGCACACAATTAAATCAATAACCCTTTAAATAATTGCTTAAATGTGTCATTGATTAATTGTAGTTGTGATTGAATACATGCATGTGTTATTAAATGTCTCAGTAAGTCATTCAATGTACAATCACAGTTATTTAATTCAATTAATTTAAAATTATTCCATAATTTATTAATATTTTTCACAATTTAATATATTATTATTATTTCATGATTTATTTCATGGTTTAATTAACTATTGACACATTTAACTATTTGAACTTAGATTTATACAAACTTTATTGATCCACAAGGGAAATTGTTCCACACAGTAGCTCAGTTACAAACGACGGAAAGGATAAGGATGGAAAGGATAATGCAGGTATAAAGTAGACTAAAAATGTACCATAGTAGCAATATAAAATATAACATATATGTAGTATTTACATATTATATACAGTATATAATATATTATATTATATTTTCATATAATATATAACAAATATATTTATTTAAATATTTTATTCATTTAATTACTTAATCTAATACCATTTGTCCCTTGTCAGTGGGCAGATCCTAACACCTGATTGGTTCCACATGCAATAATTTGGACTGTATTTGTGTTAGCCCCGCCCACTGACTTTTACAGGTGAGTTTGACAGCTAAAGCAAATTTATGAAACACCGACAAGGGCCAAATGGTTATTACAAAAACAAACAAAAAAATACATATTTGAATAATTACATTAAATAAATGTTCTGGGTTAAAACATCCACAGCTGATGACCCAATTAGTCCCAAAGAGGTGTTGAGAGGAACACACCTGCACCAAGGCACAGGTGGAGGCGTGTCAGGCAGCAATGCCCAGCAGGTAGACTATTAACCTGTATTTCTTAAACATGATTTATAAACTCATTAAAAAATTTATGAATTCAATTATTAATTAAATAAGGAAATAATCAAATAATGAAATATTAAATTAAGTCATGAAATCAATCAATTAAAAATGTTATAATTAAATCTAATTTTAGATCAAAAAATCAATGACACATTTAATATCATATGTATTAAATTCCAATTATCCATTAAACATGCGTGGTGGTCATGCATTGTCTCTTCTCAATGGGTCATTTAGCCTTTCTCAGAGAAAAATTAAGCCTTAGTTGTACTCAGACAGTGTGCGCGCTTTGCTGTGCAACAGCCATCTTAGCTTGGTTGACCACCACTGTTTTTTTTTTATTTACGGGAAGAAGTCAGGTGACAAAATACAAGCTATTGAAGGAAAGTTTTCCAGGCCAAAGACCCCCAAACTGATGGAGAGGGAGCAGGTCCAAAAAGGTACTTTGTTATTGTGCAATACTCAGATATTCAAATAATACAGTACAGTGCCACTAATTACTAGCTGGCAACTAACGTCCTAATTTTTAGCTGCCAGCTTGTGGCACTAATCGCTAGCTGGCAATTAGAGCACTAATTGCTAGTTATCTTACATGCTAACATAAATACAATAATGTATGTAATCATTTTTTATTTTTTTTTAAACTGCAAGGTATAGTGAGTAGGGTGGCCATGCCACTAGCATTTATAAACTACAGTGTATTGGATAAATATTAATGTGTATTTAAACACATGTAAATTGGTGCAAACATTTTGGGGGGGAAATATAAAAATATATATACACAGTAGAGATGCGCGGTTTGCGGGCACAACCGCGGAGTCCGCGGATTATCCGCGGATCGGGCGGATGAAATGAAAAAAAATTAGATTTTATCCGCGGGTCGGGTCGGGTCGGGTGGTTGAAATAAAAAAAAATTAGATTTTAAATAGATTCAGGCGGGTGGCAGTTAAACCAATTCGGAAATATATATACATAGTTAAATGTTGTTACCCACATACGAAAAACGAGCAGGCACCTGCTGCATATGCCACAACAGAAGAAAAAAAAAAAAGAGATGGACACTTTTACGGAGCGGAGAAGGGACGCCTCGCCGGGGTCCGGGACCGAGGCCCCTTCCCCCGAGAGGGCCCCACCGGGAGCTGTAGCTGAGGCGATCCGCGAGAAGGGCCCGACGCACGTCCAGGGTCACCACCGCGCCCACCGCACCGACACCCCGCCTCGTCCGCCTTCGCCGCGGCCGGCGTCACGCGCAGCAGGTAAGCAGCTTACCTGCCCGCCACCCCCGTGGCCGGGGGCTCGTAACAGGGGTCACTCCGCGCGCTCCGCCCGCGCAGCTTACCTGCCCGCCACCCCCATTGCCGGGGGCGCGTAACAGGGGTCACTCCGCGCGCAGTGCGCTCACGAAAGGGGTGGGGCTCACCCTGGTTGATATAGACAGCAGCTGGACGGTGGCCATGGAAGTCGGAACCCGCTAAGGAGTGTGTAACAACCCACCTGCCGAATCAACTTGCCCTGAAAATGGATGGCGCTGGAGCGTCGGGCTCATACGCGGCCGTCGCCGGCAGCGAGACGCGCTTGGAGGTGCGCTCAGCGCGGCTCCCATATTATTGCACACTGGTGTGCGTTTGGGTCGTGACAGCGTGGCACGCGAATGTCTGCACTGCATTGGATCAGTCTCCTTTCTTTAACAGGCAAAAGCTTTTTAACCTCACTAATGCCTTGCATCGTCTATATTAGATATATAACAACGGGCGGGTGCGGGCGGTTGCGGTTCTGATCAAATGTTACATCGGGTGGATGGCGGATGGTTGGCGACTTTCTGATGCGGTTGCGGATGAATTAATTGCCTATCCGCGCATCTCTAATACACAGTAATAAAAAAAAAAAGTCTAATCAACCAAAAAGTTCACGACCCCCCTGCAGTACCAGCCTGCAGGGGCGCCGCTAGGGATTTTGGGCCCCATGAAAATAATCTTTACAGGGCCCCCAACACAGTGTCATTATTTTTTCTGTATTATAATTTCATCATCATTAGGGGCCTCTCTGGGCCCCCCTCCATCATGGGCCCCTAGAATCTGTCTTCTTTACCCCCCCTTTTCGGCGCCCCTGCCAGCCTGTTCACGACCCCCCTGCAGTACCAGCCTGTTGAAAACTTCTTCTCCCCTCATTTAATGTTGAACAATCAGTCAGTTGACACAGTGAGTTATTGGTTTTCGTGTGTGAACCTTAGTTAGGTTAAATGACTAACCTGATGCTCGGAGGCTTGATAGACCAAGTGCATTTCTAATTAGTTCATTAAAAGCTCAAGTCGCATCGCTCTAAGTGATTTAGTCCTTTTTCAACTAGTCCAGTTGCAGCGTGAGTGGGGGCACCTGCATATTTTAAACCCCCTGTTGCAGTCTTGCCGCCCTCATTAACCGGAGCCGATTGGAAATGAGCACAATCGTGACACTAGGAACTGAATGTCTGTTTGACATACATTGATGTTAAAGCACCGTAATCTTTGTGATGGATAATCTATATCAGAAATGTCAAATGGAAATAATTAGCCTTAAAAGGCCATTACCACTAAGATGACCATTGGAAAGGATCTGATTGGTCTACGATGTCGCCATCACCAGGATGACAGGATGAAGCTTCTCCATGGTGACCTCCAGTGTCATGAAGAGGTATCTATTGAGGCATAAGGGTCTTGTTATTTTCCCAGCAGGCACCTCATTAGAGCCCCCATGACCTTTTACAATTGAACAGACAATTGGTCGCCTGGCACTTTGAATGCAGAAGACCCTTCAGCTGCATTTTTTTTTGTTTTGGTTTTCCACCAAAGGGAGGACGTAATGGTTTGTTTTTAGCTTTGGTTTTGGATTAATTTTAAACAGCCTCATTTTCACATTGTTATTGTTGTAGCAATGAGCTAACATCCAAATGCTGAACCAATAATGGCTGCATTATCTCCACCTCTGTTATCATGCCCTGCCTTTGTCCTTGCCAGCTATTTTACATGTCATTAGCACAAAAAGCATTTACCAGTCTCTTGAAGAAAGGCTTATGACCGGATGAAGACGACCTTCACACAAAACATGACCACAATTTGTGGAGGATTGGGATTTTGTCCACATTGGTCTTCTTCCATTTGTCCAAATGGTACTAGTGATGCACAATGATTTATTTGTTAGGACCAAAATATATACAAAGGTAATAATAACTAATAATAACTGGGATTTATATAGCGCTTTTCTAAGTACCCAAAGTCGCTTTACATGTAGAACCCATCAATCATTCACACCTGGTGGTGGTAGGCTACTTTCATAGCCACAGCTGCCCTGGGGTAGACTGACGGAAGCGTGGCTGCAATTTGCGCCAACGGGCCCTCCGACCACCACCTATCATTCATCATTCAATTCACCGGTGTGAGTGGCACCGGGGACAAAGGGTGAAGTGTCCCGCCCAAGGACACAACGGCAGCGATTTTTGGATGGTAAGAGGCGGAGAGCGAACCTGCAACCCTCAGGTTTCTGGCACGGTTGCTCTACCCACTACGCCATGCCGCCCCTAAAGGTAGATTTTTAAAAGTTTTTGAAGGGTCGACAGGAGCGTCCCATCTAATTATAGATCAAAACACAAATAAATGTAATGGTAAAATGATATACAGTATGTTATATGTTTGTATAATGGCAAAAGTTAGACCTTACTGTACTTTCAAGGATTGATACGATTGATTAAAAAGTAAATTTAGAAGAGAAAAACATGGTAATAGTTGAAACAGAGAAGGTTTGGATTAAACCAAACCATGCACATGATGTGCAAAAACATAAGTCAAGACAAAACATGTGTTTTAAAGAGTAGCACTAAAACCTGCAAGGTCAAACTTTTAGAAATCAAATGACACATCTAAGTCATAGAGTCAACTGTGCTTTTTCTTCGACTTTTTTGTACAGCAAAATAATCACAATATGGCTAAGAAACACAACAACTATTTAAAATAACCTTGGTCGGGCCCTATGTCTAAATAGTAAAGAATTCTAAGAAAAAAGCCTGAATCCAAACGTTGATCTAAACCAGCGAATCTTCACTATCGGGGCCCATTGTTGGGCCGCGAGGGTCCCCGAGAAGGCCGCCAAAAAATATCTGTTGCTCAGCTGTGATCTGTATGGGCAGCAGCAGTACTCAGTTGTGATACACTTTTCCACCACATTTGGCAGTAATGACAATCTCAAACTTAAAGGGGAACATTATCACCAGACCTATGTAAGCGTCAATATATACCTTGATGTTGCAGAATAAAGACCATATATTTTTTTAACCGATTTCCGAACTTTAAATGGGTGAATTTTGGCGAATTAAACGCCTTTCTATTATTCGCTCTCGTAGCGATGACGTCACAACGTGACGTCACATCGGGAAGCAATCCGCCATTTTCTCACTTTCGTCGGTGTGTTGTCGGAGGGTGTAACAACACGAACAGGGACCGGATTCAAGTTGCACCAGTGGCCCAAAGATGCGAAAGTGGCAAGAAATTGGACGAAATTTGTTCAAAATACGAGGCTGTGGGGAAAGCCGACAAAATGGTCAGTTGTTTGTTCCGCACACTTTACCGACGAAAGCTATGCTACGACAGAGATGGCAAGAATGTGTGGATATCCTGCGACACTCAAAGCAGATGCTGACATCAACTCCAAAACTGGACAGATCAGCTTTCAGGAAAAGAGAGCGGATGAGGGTATGTCTACAGAATATATTAATTGATGAAAACTTTATTCATTACTCGCGGTTTTACGTAAATTATTATACATAAACTGTGTTTAACAGTAATTTAGCTTAAAAACATTTATTTTTTTCAATCATTCGAGTACATTCGGGTAGTCTTGTGTAATGCATTATTTTGTGTCTATTTAGGTATGGTTAACCTGAGTGCTGAAATCGTGGAAAAATATGTTCTTAGCGCGCCTGAAATTGGCTGTCTGCACTCTCAAAGTGCATGTTGTTGCCAAATGTATTTCATATGCTGTAAACCTAGTTCATAGTTGTTAGTTTCCTTTAATGCCAAACAAACACATACCAATCGTTGGTTAGAAGGCGATCGCCGAATTCGTCCACGCTTTCTCCCGTGTCGCTGGCTGTCGTGTCGTTTTCGTCGGTTTCGCTTGCATACGGTTCAAACCGATATGGCTCAATAGCTTCAGTTTCTTCTTCAATCTCGTTTTCGCTACCTGCCTCCACACTACAACCATCCGTTTCAAAACATGCGTAATCTGGTGAATCGCTTAAACCGCTGAAATCCAAGTCTGAATCCGAGCTAATGTCGCTATATCTTGCTGTTCTATCCGCCATGTTTGTTTGTATTGGCATCACTGTGTGACGTCACAGGAAAATGGACGGGTGTATATAACGATGGTTAAAATCAGCCACTTTGAAGCTTTTTTTAGGGATATTGCGTGATGGGTAACATTTTGAAAAAAACTTCGAAAAATAAAATAAGCCACTGGGAACTGATTTTTAATGGTTTTAACCCTTCTGAAATTGTGATAATGTTCCCCTTTAAGAAGTCTGGAGTTAAACTCCTGGAGAAGTTTCTTGGCGTTGCCTCCTCTCCAGTACACCTGAATAGACCTTACCGGGAAGGCTAAAGAGTGGGATCCCACGATAGTTGGAACACAACCTCCGATTCCCTTTCTTAAAGATAGGAACCTCCACCCCAGTCTGCCAATCCAGAGGTACCGACCCCGATGTCTACGCAATGTTGCTGAGTCTTGTCAACTAAGACAGCCCCACAGCATCCAGAGCAGTGGTTCTTAACCTTGTTGGAGGTACCGAATCCCACCAGTTTTCATATGCGCATTCACCGAACCCTTCTTTGTTTTTTTTCAATTTCAAGACAAAGTTATATGTTTTTGGTAACACTTTAGTATGTGGAACATATTCTAAGTAACAAAGACTTAATTTAGAGTTATTTGGTTCGGGTTAGGGCTAGGGTTAGAGGGTTAGGGTTATAATAAGGCCATGCAGAATAAGGCATTAATAAGTACTTAATAATGACTAGTTAAGAGCCAATATGTTACTAATTTGCATGTTAATAAGCAACTAATTAATGGTGAATATGTTCCCCATACTAAAGTGTTACCATGTTTTTTTTACTGGTGCACAAAATGAACCGTGCATGAACATCACCTTGTTCAAACGACAAAACCAACACAGTGCATAAACTCACAACAAAGGACACAGCTGCAAATCAGTCTGACTTCTGCTGTTGCCGTATCCGAAATACGCCGATAGGGAGAAGTTTTTATTCACACGATGAGTCGGGTGTGTTTTGACCTCCGCCGAACCCCTGAGGCCGACTCACCGAACCCCTAGGGTTCCATCGAACCCAGGTTAAAAACCACTGATCCAGAGCCTTAAGGAACTCGGGGCGGATTTCACCTACCCCGAGGCCTTGCAATCATATTATTTCCAGGTATTCGCTGGCCAGATAAAATGGCGGGCCAGATCTGGCCCCTGGGCCTAGAGTTTCAAACCTGTGATTTAGAATATCACCAAATTCATGCACTAAATAGCATGACCATTTATGGATGACTGGGGGCGGAGTAGTGGGAGGAACTCACAATTCACCCAAGGTGTGATTTGTAATAAGTAGAGTGTGCAGGAATGTGCGCAGAATGCTTTTACAAATCCGAATCATTTATGTGTGTATGTACATTCTGAGGTATGTACTTACTCAGTGTTTTACGTGGGAGTTTTATAAATGAGGCCCCAAACTCTGCACTACAGTCGATGTCAAAATGCGACGACAGCTCCACCGATTCTCTTATCGATCCAATACAGAGTAAAATTCAGGCTGGCATCAGCAATACAGATCAGATACTTGATGCAAATAGACTAATGTGTCTGGTAAAATGTATAAAGTATTGTATTTTAAGTGTTGCTGCTCTCGGGGAATCATCGTCAAATGATATAAAATCACAGGGTGAAACAAATGATGGCGCTATTCTGCACTAAATGTGTTATCTTATTTATATTTAACTCTGTATGTAATGCCGCCAAATAACCTACAATAAAAGCATACATACACTTGCTGTTTAAGAATACTGAGTGACTTATTTTAATTGCCAGGCCATCCATCCATTCTCTACCGCTTGTCCCTCTCGGGGTCGTGAGTAGCTGGGGCCTATCCCAGTTGCATTTGGGCGGAAAGCGGGGTACACCCTGGCCAAGTCGCCACGTCATCGCAAGTCATTTTCCTAAATAAATAAATGACGGACAGAATGAGTGAGCACAGCACAGGACGAAAAAGTACATCCCACCAATTATGTTTCAATATCAATTTCTTTTTTGTTTACTTTAAACTGTGCTCCTATTAATTATATACATTATCGCAAACAACTAAAGTATCACAAGTATGGATATGTTGATAAGAGAATAAATATTGGAGTACAAATTCAATAAAATCCAACTTTATTTCAATAGCATTTTTTCAGACACATTAAGTGCTGTACAAAAAAAACAAAAGAAGAGAAGAAAGCACACGCACACACATAGCACCATTGACAATAACAAAACAACAAAATATGGCATGACACTGAAATTTTGAGGAAACACTTTTGAGGCGTCTATACTGGAGAAAAACTCAAATCAACACCACAGTATAAACATGTTAAAATATACAGTACAGGCCAAAAGTTTGGACATACCTTCTTATTTCAATGGGTTTTCTGTTAGAAATTGGTGGGGTGGATCCCAAGGATGGAGAGACGTATTGTGTACAATTGTTCTTCCTTTTATTTAGGAGGAAACACAAAGTAGCAAAACAAAGGCGATGGTGGTAAACACAAAAAAAACACACCATGTAAAAAAACTACTAAGAGAAAAAACACAAAACTAAAAGCGCTAGACAAGGCTAGGAAAAATACTTCATGAACGAAGTTAATATGAAAACAAAGTACAAACTAAAAACGCTAGACAAGGCTAGGAAAACATACTTCATGAAAGAAGTAAATAGATAAACAAAGTACAAAATGAAAACGCTAGACAAGGCTAGGAAAAATACAGGCAAACCTGAGAAGAATGGCACACGACGAACTAGTGAGTTCTCTGGCAAGATCAACAGGTTGCAAGCAGTGACAAACTTCCGGCGCTCACAGGCCGTCAGCAGCCAGGTTAAATAGGCTGCTTCTAATCTAAGTCAGGTGTGTGCTGCTGCCTTGCGCCAGCTGCACTCCATACTGTGGACGAGAGAGAGAGTGAACATGGTGTGCAGACAACAACAGAAATGAGCAAGGAAATTTCAGATTACCACATTTTCTTTATTTTCATGACTATTTACATTGTAGATGGTCCCTGAAGGCATCAAAACTATGACACATGTGAAGTGAAAACCCTTTCAGGAGACTACCTCTTGAAGCTCATCCAGAGAATGCCAAGCGTGTGCAAAACAGTAATCAGAGCAAAGGGTGGCAATTTTGAAGAAACTAGAATATTAAACATGTTTTCAGTTATTTCACCTTTTTTTGTTGAGTACATAACTCCACATGTGTTCATTCATAGTTTTGATGCCTTCAGTGACAATCTACAATGTAAATAGTCATGAAAATAAAGAAAACACATTGAATGAGAAAGTGTCCAAACTTTTGGCCTGTACTGTATGTAAAAACAAAATATAAGTAACATATTAATAAGTTAATAAACACGCAACACTGAGATAATAATAGTATGAATATTAATCATATAGAAAACAACACAATAAATAATAAACCAAACCATTAGAGTTTAACATGATTAGAAAAAAGCCTGATTAAAAAGGTGTGTCTTTAACCATTTATTAAAAAATGTCAACGCTCTCTACAGTCCTGACCCCAAATTTCCGTTGAATACGAATTGGCCGCAGACCAGCTTCACCACGGGAGGGTGCCGCCACCTGCCGTTCGGCGATCCCCAACGCCATTGTGTTGCGGCTTCGTCTTGCAGCGAACTAGCGCACTTTTACGAGCTCTCGCGAATCTGTGCGTAATCACGTGATAAGGGAAGTAGTAATGAAGAGAGCCACAAAAAGTTAATTGTGTCTTTCCAGAGGAGCAGAAGCAAATAAACTCACTCCTGCCTTGATAAACCACTTTATTTTTTGCAGCAAGCAACAATACAACAGTAACATCATCCCTGGTGAGTATGTCACACAACCAGTCCTGGTCTCCGCATCAGCTGATTTTTTACATAGGTCCCCTTATCCCCATTTAGCTGCACGGGATATGCCTGTACATTATTCTTTAATGTTGGACTTAAAAAAATCAGCATGTCCTCATCTATTTGTGTCAAGAAGATGAAATTAAGTTTGAAAACCTTTGACAAGTCCACCCAAAATATAATCCGCTTTGAAGATGGAGTATTTTATTTTGAAAGTAAACCGGATGCTTTAATTATGTGTTTGTGCATAACTCCTTGTCCAACACAAGCAGATTTTAGCTAAATTGAACAGATTTGTGGCGGCATCCGGCAATAATAGAAGCACTACGTATATTTAGCGTTTTAATGCGGAACGGCAACGGCATGTCGGTGACGTACCACAGGCGGTGAAAATGGATACAATGGCTAGAATAAAAACGGAAAGAGTCCGCCGGCGCACGTTCGCTCGTCCGCGGCCTTTTTGCATTCAGTGGAAATTCAGGGTGAGGCTTTTTGGCAGGCTGTTCCACAGGTGGGGGCCAGAGAGGCTAAATGCCACCTCACCGTGGGTCCTTGTTCAGGTATTTGGTAAAGATAAAAGGCCAGTGCCAGAGGATCTCTGAATACGGTAAAAGCAGGTCAGATATATAAGAAGGCACAAGGCCATTAAGACATTTAAAAACAAATCCAACTTTAAAGTAGACCCTGAAGCGGACGGGGAGCGAATGCAGCGACTTTAAAGGGGAACATTATCACCAGACCTATATAAGCGTCAATATATACCTTGATGTTGCAGAAAAAAGACCATATATTTTTTTAACCGATTTACGAACTCTAAATGGGTGAATTTTGGCGAATTAAACGCCTTTCTATTATTCGCTCTCGGAGCGATGACGTCCCGTTGTGACGTCACACCGGGAAGCAATCCGTCATTTTCTCAAACACATTACAAACACCTAGTCAAATCAGCTCTGTTATTTTCCGTTTTTTCGACTGTTTTCCATACCTTGGAGACATCATGCCTCGTCGGTGTGTTGTCGGAGAGTGTAACAACACGAACAAGGACGGATTCAAGTTGCACCAGTGGCCTAAAGATGCGAAAGGGCCAAGAAATTGGACGTTTGTTCCGCACACTTTACCGACGAAAGCTATGCTACGACAGAGATGGCAAGAATGTGTGGATATCCTGCGACACTCAAAGCAGATGCATTTCCAACGATAAAGTCAAAGAAATCTGCCGCCAGACCCCCATTGAATCTGCCGGAGTGTGTGAGCAATTCAGGGACAAAGGACCTCGGTAGCACGGCAAGCAATGGCGGCATTTTTTTCCCGCAGACAAGCGAGCTAAACCCCCTGGATGTCTTGGCTCACACCGTCCCTTATGCCACCGAAGATGATCAAGAGAAGAACATCTACTTTAGCTTCCCTGGCCTGCTGGCATGAGGGTATGTCTACAGAATATATTAATTGATGAAAATTGGGCTGTCTGCACTCTCAAAGTGCATGTTGTTGCCAAATGTATTTCATATGCTGTAAACCTAGTTCATAGTTGTTAGTTTCCTTTAATGCCAAACAAACACATACCAATCGTTGGTTAGAAGGCGATCGCCGAATTTGTCCTCGCTTTCTCCCGTGTCGCTGGCTGCCGTGTCGTTTTCGTCGGTTTCGCTTGCATACGGTTCAAACCGATATGGCTCAATAGCTTCAGTTTCTTCTTCAATTTCGTTTTCGCTACCTGCCTCCACACTACAACCATCCGTTTCAATACATGCGTAATCTGTTGAATCGCTTAAGCCGCTGAAATCCGAGTCTGAATCCGAGCTAATGTCGCTATAGCTTGCTGTTCTATGCGCCATGTTTGTTTGTGTTGGCATCACTGTGTGACGTCACAGGAAAATGGACGGGTGTATATAACGATGGTTAAAATCAGGCACTTTGAAGCTTTTTTTAGGGATATTGCGCGATGGGTAAAATTTTGAAAAAAACTTCGAAAAATAAAATAAGCCACTGGGAACTGATTTTTAATGGTTTTAACCCTTCTGAAATTGTGATAATGTTCCCCTTTAAAACTGGTGTAATGTGCTCCCGCCTTCTCGTCCTTGTCAGAACGCGTGCAACCGAGTCTGGTATCGGCGGTATTGATATTTCAGTATCGATCCGCACATCCCTATTAATTGGCCTAGAGAATTTTAGAACAATGGTATTATTATGAAAATGACATAGCATATTACACTCATAACTATTTGCCTAGTCACCTTATGTAAAACAGGAAAGCTAAGATTTTAAAGGTTTTCATTCAAGTAGCATATCTGAAGTGTCCCTTCTGCATCCTTCAATATTTCTTTATGCTACCCCTCCTGTTCAAGAATGTTTAAATGTTACATTTTAAAAGTTGCCTGTACTGAAAACATGATACACGTTTTTGGCCCTATGATGGTCGTTTTTTTTTAGTTTTTTGTCTGTAATGGCCGTAAAAAAATATTGACTTGGTGTAAGACATTGAAAACCCCCTTATTGTAAATATACTCCTCATTAAAATGTATGCATTATTCATGAAGAAATTAAGAAAAATGCTAACAAATACGAAATAAATCCAAGATCAATACCAATTAAGAGTTAATTTGACATAACCTAAGGCCACAAAAGTATTTTTTTTTTTTCCCCCTGCACAACTGCAGATGACCCAGCATCCCAAGTTCACCCTAACATTTACATGATAGCCTTTCATCATTCTTTCTGACTACAGTCAAGCTGAAAAGTGTTGCTGGTTTAGAAACGACGCTCCTCAGGCTGGAGACAAGTCCATTTATCCAATGGTTTATTTTCAATTTCATGCTTTTCTGCCTCCATCAGAGAGTGTCAGCGGGTGACAAGTCTCCGGCGCTAACGACCACAGTGGCGACGGGATTTTGTCGACTAAATCCCGGGGTGTCATTCGCACGTCATAAACATATTCGAGAAAAGTCTTGAAATGTGACAAAGCGGGAGGCGATTTAAAGAGAACACACAATCAGGATGTAGTCTATCCTTAAAAAGTCTCCCCTGCCTGACTAAAAGTTATTTTTGGACGAGTTCGCTGGTATGAAAACGTTCATTTAAATGCAAACAAGCTGATTCATTGCTTTCTCTAGCTTGATATATGCATGTTTAGGGAAGCACGGCTAAGTTATTCGCACCCGGGGGACATCAACAGACTTCAAAAGGAAACCCTGTTCAGCTCGACCACTTCCAAGAGAACTCCAACGGAACAACAACAAAACTCGTAGCGAACGGAAAAGAAACAATAGACTTCCCCGGAAATATTTCCATGTGAAGACCTTCCATGCTGCCTGAGCACTTAGAATGACCTCTTGATTCATTTCTCGCCGGATTTAAAACAGTCTTGTTTGGACAATAAAAGCCAATAAGGCAGCCCATAATTAAAAGTTAAGCAGTGTAATTATTATGCGCTCACAGTAGCCTGACTTAACACTGCAGAGTCACGCTCCCTTTGCAGGCAGCGGATGGAAATTGGCCTTGACCTCAGGCCAAACATTATCATTATTAGCCCGACAAGTTTTATGAGCCCCCCTCCTAATACAACCTCAATTAAACTTTCAGGACAACCCCAGGCGAGCGTCTTCAGTTCATTACGGCTCGTCATCGTGCGTGCGTATTTTTTTATGTGTGGACATTTTAATTCCTCCCACTAGCCCGTGAAATACAGGCTTTGATTCATGCGCTATGGCACGCATTTGCAGAGAAATGCATCCTATCGCCGTGTTTGCCCTCAAATGGCTGTTTCAAATATTAGTTGCAGGTGAGCCAAAAGTGGGTTTTATTCAGTGACGTGCGGTGAGGTTCATGACTGGTGAGGCACTGACTTCATCACAGTCAGATTTACAAACATATGAACCCTAAAGAGTATCTTATTCACCATTTGATTGGCAGCAGTTAACGGGTTATGTTTAAAAGCTCATACCAGCATTCTTCTTATAAATGAAGTCCATGCGCCGCTCCTTTTGAACAAAAGCATCGATAACTTGTTTATAGAAGTCTTCCTTATCTTTCTTCAGTTTTAAAAGTCTCTCTGTCTCGATGGAGATCTTCCTTTAAGTATTACCTCCTGCTTCGATTGAAAGTCCAGTTTAGAAAACTGTTTTATTTTAGATATGTAATCCTCCATGTTAATAGTCCAGGCAAGAGGAAAAAATAAATGATCGCTGCTAACTGTTGCTGCTTGTTGTCACTTCTTCTGCAGCCGTGTAGTCGCAAGAATGATCTCTGGGATCACTAGCGCCCTCTACCACCAGAAGGCGGGATTACTGCGAGCCTCAGCCAGTGCGTCTTCGCAGCCGTTTTATGATTGCTCAGCACAAGAAATACGTTACACACATACAGTTGTTGACAAAATACACAGTACATTATATACCTCAGCTAACTAAACTATGGAAATGTATAATATAATTCATGTAGCAATACGGTTTCACAGTTAGCCGAGTCATTGCGCAATTCATGGTGAGGCTCAACTCAGTGACGTGCCTCAACTGGCTGGTGACTCACCGCAAGTCTCTTCTCAGTATTTGAACGGCAAATGTATAAATTCAGCGATTTTAAATAAAAATAATCTAAAACTGGTGAAGTGAAATGGAAAATAACTTTATAGTATAATCACTGGATATATATGACAATTTAATTTTTTTTTTTTCATTTTACATTTTTTTTCTTTCCATGATGGCACGTGAGGCCCCGCCTCACCTGCCTCCCCTGACTGCACGTCACTGGTTTTATTTCAATCAATCAATCAATCAATCAAAGTTTACTTATATAGCCCTAAATCACGAGTATCTCAAAGGGCTGCACAAGCCACAATGACATCCTCGGCTCAGATCCCACATCAGGGCAAGAAAAAACTCAACCCGATGGGATGACAATGAGAAACCTTGGAGGGGACTGCAGATGGACGTCGCGTGGATCGAGCATAATATTGAGAGAGTCCAGTCCATAGTGGATCTAGTTAATAGTGTGAGAGTCCAGTCCATAGTGGGGCCAGCAAGAGATTTGGAGCTGTTACACACGTTTCTGTAAGAAAATAACTACTGATCTGAGAGATCGGAATACGTATCTCAGTACATGACCAGTCTATCATTAACAATGTCTACACAATATGATTCACTAGGATAAAGATGCATTTTAGGGTTGTCTTCAAATGGACGAAGATTCGATTCATCCGGCCCGGTTTGATTCGACTATCACTAGCACAGTCCAGTCGTCGGATATTAAACCCCACCCGTGGAAGGGAGGTGAGTTAGTTTGGGGACGGTGTGGCGTAGTTGGGAGAGTAGCCGTGCCAGCAACCTGACGGTTCCTGGTTCGATCCCCACCTTCTTCCAACCTCGTCACGAGCAAGACACTTCATCCTTGCTCCTGATGGGTCGTGGTTAGGGCCTTGCATGGCAGCTCCCGCCATCAGTGTGTGAATGGGTGAATGTGGAAATAGTGTCAAAGCGCTTTGAGTACCTTGAAGGTAGAAAAGCGCTATACAAGTATAACCCATTTAGTACGAGTGCCTGCATAGAGCAAGTGTGTTGGGAGGATAAATTGTTGCGTTCATCATGTCTTCTTTAAATATTCAAAGACTATTCCTCTGTGCAGGCTAGTGTTGTACCGGTACCAAAATGATTTTCATAATTTTGTAGATAAAGGTGACCACAAAAAATTGCATTATTGGTTTTATTTTAACAAAAAATCTTAGGGTATATTAAACATATGTTTGTTATTGCAAGTTTGTCCTTAAATAAAATAGTGGACATTCTAGACAACTTGTCTTTTATTAGTAAGTAAGGCTCCTAATTTAGCTGCTGACATATGCAGTAACATATTGTATCATTTTCCATTCTATTATTTTGTCAAAATTATTAAGGACAAGTGGTAGAAAATGAATTATTAATCTACTTGTTCATTTACTGTTATTATCTGCTTACTTTCTCTTTTAACATGTTCGATCTACACTTCTATTAAAATGCAATAATCACTTATTTTTCTGTTTGATATTTTACATTATTTTGGATGATACCACAAATGTGGGTATCAATCCGATACCAAGTCATTACAGGACCATACATTGGTCATATTCAAAGTCCTCATGTGTCCAGGGACATATTTCCTGAGTTTATAAACATAATATGTTTGTTTTTTAAACGAAAGAAGATTTTTGACGTAATCATAGTAGTATCGACTAGATACGCTACTGTACTTGGTATCATTACAGTGGATGTTAAGTGTAGGTACACCAATGGCATTTGTTTACATTTTGACGCTGGTGAGCTATGGTGTAAAGTGAAGCATGTTTAGCTATTCTTCGTCCTACTCTTCAGAGGCGGTATCGTACCGAAAAGGATTCATTAGTATTGCGGTACAAAACTAATACCGGTATACCGTACAACCCTAGTGCAGGCAAATTGTTTTTAGAGAGTAAGAGATCGATCGTCTTTTTGTCTGTTTCCTCAGCCTTCCTCAGAGCGGTTCCTGCTTCCTTTTTTTTAAATTTATTATTAATTTTTTTTTTTTTTTAATATGTCCTGTCCAGCCACTCAGACAAATCATATTGTTGATGGAGATGCCCAAAAAACTGCTGTACAGATTGCCGTATGCTGGCATGTTGTGAAGTATTTGCGATTCCAAAGATGCAGAGGACCTTGAGAAGATTGCTTTACTTCAATACCCAAGGCAATTTAACTGGTGCTGGCTTAGCATGAAAATAAACAAAGTGAAACCATAGGTAGCATGAAACAAACAACAAAACCAACAAACAAACCGTCGTCTGTAGCGTACAGCCAACAACGGACCAGCAACTGAGACGAGGAAAACAGCAGAATATAAAGGAGAGTGATTAGGGGCCGAAACAGGTGAGGACGCTAATCAATAACAGAAATCAGGTGCGGCTAATCAGCCACCTGGCAACAAGAAAACAAAACCAAGAGAGCAAAGGAGCATTGAAAAACATAACTGGCCACTAAACTAAGGAGGATAATCCACAGATTCTGACATGGTGTGACAAATCATAACATAGATGTACTTTTCAAAAGATAAGTGTGGGATATTTATCTTGTTGCCTTATTTGTATTTGACTTTTTTGAAATGGATATATGAAGTATGTTTGATGACGCATGATTGCATGCATGAGTGCATGGATGTATGTATGTGTGTTCAGTAACATCAACAAGGAAAAGTACCTTCCATATGCGGACCGGTGTACAAGTTAGGACCAAAATCATGGTGCCAATACGGAAAACCATTGCATCTAATATAGCCCGGAAATCATTTTGGTGATTTAACCCCCAATTCCAACCCTTGATGCTGAGTGCCAAGCAGGGAGGTAATGGGTCCCATGTGATAATAATGGAACCCATAATGTCACATTTTCACCGCTGGTGGTGAAATCGATCAAAATGAGGGTGGTCCCAAAAAGGAGGGATTTTTCAAATTGACTGTGTGTCAGTTTTAAAAGTGCCCCCTATCTGATCAACATATGAAATAACAAGTCTGTGTAAAAACTTTAAGTGCTCCCCTTCTGGCCATCATATGTAAAAACAAGTGTGTGTAAGAAATTGAAATGCGCCCCCTTTGGCCAAAATGTATTAAAAAATATAAAATAAATATGTATACAGAGACATACTGTAATAACTTGAAGTTAATAATGATGAATAAAAAACAATTACAAACAAAAAAATAAAAAATAATTAAAAGCTTATTTTTTTTTATATTTGCATAGTATGTATATGTTATTAATGTTGTAAATACAAATCTTGATATATCTTGAAAGGGTGGTCCTAAAGAGGTAGGCATTTTTCGGAGGTCTCAAGAGGGTAACAAATACAAGTGTGTGTGTGTGTGTGTGTGTGTGTGTGTGTGTGTGTGTGTGTGTGTGTGTGTGTGTGTGTGTGTGTGTGTGCGTGTGTGTTTTCATTGATTGATTGATTGATTGAAACTTTTATTAGTAGATTGCACAGTACAGTACATATTCCGTACAATTGACCACAAAATGGTAACACCCGAATAAGTTTTTCAACTTGTTTAAGTCGTTAATCAACATAGTATGTGTGTGTGTGTGTGTGTGTGCGTGTGTGCGTGTGTGCGTGTGTGCGTGTGTGTGTGTGTGTGTGTGTGCGTGTGTATGTCAGGCATGTACGTGAGCACCCTTGAAGAAAAAAAAAAGAGGAAAATTAAAAGAAAAAAGAAAAAAGAGGAACATTTCTATGGGCACAAAGTGCAGCCACGCAAGCCCCGAAAGAACATTTTGAAAATCAAGTCTACATTTTCTGCAATTGGGTGCATTTCTACATTATATTTTAACTTTGTATTTATTCTCCTTCTTTTGTCTTTTTGACACTTACATTTTTCATGTACCACATAAATGTTTTTGTTTTTTTTAGTAAATAATTTACTAACATTACTATCATTGAAAATGTCATATAAATTATACAGCATGCATGCAAAGAACTCAGAAAACGTTTCTCATTTGGCAACTTTATCCTATAGCCACGCCCCCTTGGGTAATATACTTCCGGTGTCGTGACCTCTGTTTACAAATTGTCACCTCAAAACTACACATTCTCGCTGTCTATTAATACATTCTCTAAAACTAGCTCCATCTTTTGACACTCCTCATTCCACTACAATATAAAAAATAAAACAAAAGGCAGAAGTAATATTTTGACGCAAAAATGTATGTGTAAAAAGGCGTTTTTGCAGACATTTTACATGCCTAGAAGGTACATATGTTTGTATGTATGTGAGTATGAATACAGCATATGTCTGTATGTATGTTTGTGCTCATATTCGTATGTATGTATGTTTGTATGTCCCCATGTGGCGTCACATCTCTAAAATCAGCTGGCAGTGTTTTGATTTCCCTCATCTCTTATTATATAAAAATATATTTCGCCTTTTGGGAGGATGTTTCTGATTGGGGCTCATCGGGACGCTACGCTGTCACACACAGAGAGCTGGCCGGCTGATATCCCGCCATCGGCCTCTCGCCGGAAATTGGAGAAGGCGATGGCACCAGCCGGTACGCACTACCTCGCACCAGATGTGGAGCCCTCCTCTTGAAAAGGATAATCATCCTTGAGCAGGTTCACATACGAAAGCTTTGTTATGACATTTACCTCCTTCATTTAATCAAGTTTGACGTGTTCTTGGCGCTTAACTTTGGTTTAGCCTTTTTTAAGGTGAACAAAATTACAAGAGATCTTTGTTTTGTTTACTTACATAAAATGACCAATCTGTATATGCTACTACCGTATTTTTCGGAGTATAAGGCGCACCGGAGTATAAGTCGCACCTGCCGAAAATGCACAATAAAGAAGGAAAAAAACATATATAAGTCGTATTTTTGGGGGAAATGTATTTGATAAAAGCCAACACCAAGAATAGACATTTGAAAGGCGATTTAAAATAAATAAAGAATAGTGAACAACAGGGTGAATAAGTGTACATTATATGACGCATAAATAACCAACTGAGAACGTGCCTGGTATGTTAACGTAACATATTATGGTAAGAGTCATTCAAATAACTATAACATATAGAACATGCTATACGTTTACCAAACAATCTGTCACTCGCTAAATCCCATGAAATCTTATACGTCTAGTCTCTTACATTATTTGATATTTTACGCTAATGTGTTAATAATTTCACACATAAGTCGCTCCTGAGTCTAAGTCGCACCCCCTGCCAAACTATGAAAAAAACTGCGACTTATAGTCCGAAAAATACGATACATATCATTATCTTTTTGTTTTTCTTTAAAAGCAACAAAAACAAATATTTTGTCGACAACAGTTTTAATGCGATTATTTATTTTGGCTTCTTGTTGGAGGATATTGGGTTGTGGTATTGGAGTTAGGATTTTTTTTATTTGTTTTTTTTTGCCTGCTTTTGGGGTTTTTGCGTAATAAATCAATGTCCAGTACAATAATAACAGGAAGTGAAGTACTGTATTAGCGATTGTTGTGATGCGGACAAAGAATATGATTGAATAGGCTTGGATTTGCCTTACTCCTTAACAGTACATGTGCATGTTGTAATGTTGTAATTGAAACGTGAAACTGTCACATGTGCGTCAAAAGAACAACTAAAATAAACTTGAGCTCAATACAGTCGTACCTCGATTGGCTTAAGAGTGCCCCAGCTCACAATTTCGGGGGGGATATATTATGCGTATCAGCTAAATGTGATGAGTTAGGTTGCAAGCTAAAATTTGGGTAACAAGTTTCCCCAGCGCTGGCTGGTGTAGCGAATGCCAAAGTGAACATTGTAAAATCCAGTGTCTCACTCACAAGCAGTAGCTAAAAGCTAGCTATTAGAAGGACACATTAGAAAGACACAACCTGTCAGGTACTGGTGACGAACCCCAAGATGCAGAGATGGCAGGCTTGATGCAGGAAAACATTAATTTAATGTCAAAAATAAAATGCAGGAAAACAGGAATCAGGAACTGGGAAACAGGCAAACTGGAAACAGCTAACAGGAACCAGCAAACAGGAACCAGGGACACCAGGTGTGGCCAGGGTGCCAATCACCCGCAGGTGAGGGGAAACAGCGCTCAGGGAAACAAGCAGGAAACTGAACAAAAATAAGAGCGCTGACAGGAAACAAAACAAACACAGAGGAAAAAAAACTAAAACTTAACCAAACTGTGAGTGGCAAGCCTGACAAAAACCTTGGTTTTCCAACCGTGGGTCCGTAGAAAATGAGTGTAAAGGACAGTGCAAGGAATAAAAAGTGGAGTAGTGTTTGTTTCTTTCCGCATTTTGGATTATTAAATACACGTGTTAAATGCAACCTCTGCCCTGTTTTTATTCATTACTTAGGCCTACCACGTTACTATATTTTAATGTCGGTCATTATGGTGGTACTTAGCTATGTTTTCTTCTGAGGTAGTACTCGGTGAAAAAAGTTTGAGAACCACTGTTTTAGTGGTACTAACACCAGAGGTGGGTAGAGTAGCCAGAAATTGTACTCAAGTAAGAGTACTGTTACTTTAGAGATTTATTACTCAAGTAAAAGTAAGGAGTAGTCACCCAAATATTTACTTGAGTAAAAGTAAAAAGTATGTTGTGAAAAAACTACTCAAGTACTGAGTAACTGATGAGTAACATACACACACATATCATATATATATATATATATATATATATATATATATATATATATATATATATATATATATATATATATACACACACATATATATTTATATATACATACATACATTGATATATACAGTATATAATTTATATTTATTTATTTTGCCGCTTTTGTTTACATGTTAAAGGTGTTTTAATGAATATACATGCATGTTTAACACATATAGATTCCTTTCTTTCATGAAGACAAGAATATAAGTTGGTGTATTACCTGATTCTGACGACTTGCATTGATTGTAATCAGACAGTAGTGCTGATAACGTCCACATTTTCAAATGGAGGAGAAAAAAAGTTACTCCTTTCTGTCTAATACCACATGAAAGTGGTTGGTTTTTGGCATCTTATTTGTCCAGCTTCCATATTCGTTTTTTATACACTTTACAAGAAATACATTGGCGGCAAACTCCGTAGCTTGCTAGCTTGTTTGCGCTGGCTTTCGGAGACTCTTATTTTAAAAGCGCAGGCGCAATGGAGCGGCACTTTTATTGTGAAGACAGGAACTGTGCAGTCAGTCTTTAGGCCTTTGACGGGATGTACGGTTGAAATAAAAAAAAAATAAAAAAATTTTCCTTTACAGTTTTGATTGATTGATTGGAACTTTTATTAGTAGATTGCACAGAACAGTACATATTCCGTACAATTGACCACTAAATGGTAACACCCGAATACGTTTTTCAACTTGCTTAAGTCAGGTCATGTGACCCCTGGCTCTGTTTGATTGGTCCAACGTCACCAGTGACTGCATCTGATTGGTGGAACGGAGTGAACGTCACCAGTGACTGCATTTGGTGAAACGCAGGCACTATGAAGGTCTGTCTGACAAACCAAAACAAACAAAGCGTGCATTAACTGAAACGACTTGGTCGCATAGTGATGCGGGTGTGGTTCTCCCAAGGATGCAGACGGCTTCGGACACAGCTTGCAGGTAGGAAAATGATTTATTTTAAATATAAATCATATGATGGATAAACAAAAAACATGCATGTAGCACAAAAGGCAAAACAAAAGGACTAGCGTGGGAGCTAGCAGGAAAAAATAGCATAGCGTGAAAAGCTAGCAGAATCAAAGTAGTCGTTAACAGTTGTATGGGAACAAACTACGAAGCCAGACAGAGTGAGGCCAGAGCAAAGACTAAATAGCCCTCTGATTAGCGCCCGGGCAACAGGTGCGCGTCCCGAACACTAACCAGAGGCAGGTGCGTACAATCTGCCGTCATGGCAACAGAAACAAACTAAACTCAAGGTGCTGAAAACACGTGACACAAACATAAACAAACTCTGATCCGGGCAGCGGATCGTAACAGTACCCCCCCCTTAAAGGACAGATTCCAGATGTCCCTTGACACTAAATAAAACTAGAACCCAAAAAACAAGAAATAGTTCGAGAGTCAAGGGAGGGTGGAGGGGGGATTTGGTGGTGGGTCGCCAGGCCACGTGTCCCCAAATCCACCGGGGAAGAGTCAGGTGGCGGCGGCGAGTGGAACGCCGCTGCCGCAGGCGAGGCGGGCGACCACGGAAAGGCCACATTCGTGGCTGCCGAGAAGGTGGGCGTGAGTGGCGCCAGAAGTTCAGCAGCCGGAGAGTTCTACGACTACGTCTCGGGTGTCGCTGCTGTTTGCGCCACTGGCGTCCATAAACAAACCTCCGAGAGCGCCGCTTGCGCAGCCAGACCACTCGAGGTCGCTGAGACGAAGACGAGGAGAGAGCAGACGTCGCCGTGGAAACAGGAGGAGCCGACGTCGCCGTGGAAGCAGGAGGAGCCGACGTCGCCGTGGAAGCAGGAGGAGCCGACGTCGCCGTGAAAACAGGAGGAGCCGACGTCGCCGTGGAGGCAGGAGGAGCAGACGTCGCCGTGGAGGCAGGAGGAGACGTCGTCGCCGTGGAGCCGGTGCATGTTCTGGTACCAGCCGTGGAGCCGGCGCTGGTGTGGGTACCAGCCGTGGAGCCGGCGCTGGTGTGGGTACCAGCCGTGGAGCCGGGACAGGGGTTGGTCTTGGAGTCGGCGCTGGTGTGAGAACCAGCCTTGGAGCCGGCGCTGGTGTGAGAACCAGCCTTGGAGCCGGCGCTGGTGTGAGAACCAGCCTTGGAGCCGGCGCTGGTGTGAGAACCAGCCTTGGAGCCGGCGCTGGTGTGAGAACCAGCCTTGGAGCCGGCGCTGGTGTGAGAACCAGCCTTGGAGCCGGCGCTGGTGTGAGAACCAGCCTTGGAGCCGGCGCTGGTGTGAGAACCAGCCTTGGAGCCGGCGCTGGTGTGGGAACCAGCCTTGGAGCCGGCGCTGGTGTGAGAACCAGCCTTAGAGCCGGCGCTGGTGTGAGAACCAGCCTTGGAGCCGGCGCTGGTGTGGGAACCAGCCTTGGAGCCGGCGCTGGTGTGGGAACCAGCGCTGGTGTGGGAACCAGCCGAGGAACTTGGCATGGTGGAGCTTGGCGTGGTGGAGGTACAGGAGACGAAGCTTGGTGTGTCAGCCGAGGTGCAGGAACAGGTGCTAGCCGAGGTGCAGCTGGAGGTGGCCTAGCTGGCGGTTGTGGCTTAGCAGGCCAAAGGACTGGTGGCGGTGGCCGTGCAGGAGGTTGCGGCTTAGCACGCCGAAAGACTGGTGGCGGGGGCTGTGCAGGAGGTTGCGGTTTAGCACGCCGAAAGACTGGTGGCGGTGGCCGTGCAGGAGGTTGCGGCTTAGCACGCCGAAAGACTGGTGGCGGTGGCCGTGCAGGGGGTTGCGGCTTAGCACGCCGAAAAACTGGTAGCGGTGGCCGTGCAGGAGGTTGTGGCTTAGCACGCCGAAGTTGTGCCACCGCACTAGCACAGTTCCCAGTACTAGCCCCCCCCTCAAGACGCGGATACCAGACGCGCTCTTTGCGGTTTGGAACCGTCTTCAAGGGTGGGTGGGGGGAGGTATGGAGGGGGGTATACTCCTCTTTAAATTGTCCAAATTGACTATTATCACTCCTCACTTGAGATTGGGTGGGAGCACAGGGGGGAAAAATATGTGCAGTGGGCGGAGCAATAGTCACTGGGGGCGGAACCAAATTCACTGGAGGTGGAGTCTGAAAATCAGAATGTGACTGACTAGACTTACACTTAATAAAAATGTCCTGATAATGTTTTATCTTGGAATAAAAGTCATTTGGAGGTGGCTGACTGAATGAAGCAGAAGATGGAAAAAAAAATTCTTGCTCAATGACGTCATTGGGAGTGGGCGGAGTTACCTCTTTGGGGGGCGCCAATGAAATGACGTCATTGTTGATGCTGTCCATGTGACTGACAGCCCAATCGGAGAATTGTTTGGCGAAGTGGTCGATGGGGTTGCCAAACATCTGAGGAGGGGGAGCTTGAGCTGCATGTAGCTTGCTTCGGTCCGGGGGAGGAGTTTGCAGGAGTGGCGCGTCTTGACAGCGAGGGAAAGACCTCCTGGCCGGCTTCCGTCTTTGACGGCGCGCACGGTACTGCGGTGTAGCGGCGATGTCTTCCGACCAGAGGGAATCGATGGGGATAAGAGAGCCTCCAGGTCCCCACATGAGATTCGACCTCTCCTCCGTCGAATAGCGAAGCGTCTCGGCTTCCATCGCTCGCAACACCATGAGCGTACCTTCGTCCAACTCCTCGTTAGCCAGTGCGGGAGAATTGTTTTCTGCTGGCTTCGTACTGAAACGACTTGGTCGCATAGTGATGCGGGTGTGGTTCTCCCAAGGATGCAGACGGCTTCGGACACAGCTTGCAGGTAGGAAAATGATTTATTTTAAATATAAATCATATGATGGATAAACAAAAAACATGCATGTAGCACAAAAGGCAAAACAAAAGGACTAGCGTGGGAGCTAGCAGGAAAAAATAGCATAGCGTGAAAAGCTAGCAGAATCAAAGTAGTCGTTAACAGTTGTATGGGAACAAACTACGAAGCCAGACAGAGTGAGGCCAGAGCAAAGACTAAATAGCCCTCTGATTAGCGCCCGGGCAACAGGTGCGCGTCCCGAACACTAACCAGAGGCAGGTGCGTACAATCTGCCGTCATGGCAACAGAAACAAACTAAACTCAAGGTGCTGAAAACACGTGACACAAACATAAACAAACTCTGATCCGGGCAGCGGATCGTAACATTAACAGATCGATAAAAATTAGTAGCGAGTAGCGAGCTGAATGTAGATAAAAGTAGCGGAGTAAAAGTAGCGTTTCTTCTCTATAAATATACTCAAGTAAAAGTAAGAGTATGTTGCATTAAAACTACTCTTAGAAGTACAATTTATCCCAAAAGTTACTCAAGTAGATGTAACGGAGTAAATGTAGCGCGTTACTACCCACCTCTGACTAACACCAACATAACACTCACACACATGTGTATAAGCTTTTTAAACATCCAGAGAGGAAAAATTAAGGGTTTAATTGTCATGTCAGTAAAGTGAGTGAGGGTAATTTTGTTTTATTTGTTTCCCTAGGGCCCTTTTGTATTAGCTCCTAATAAGCAAAACATGTAGGATTTCCCAACAGTGCATCACACGATGACCCTGTGTCCCACGCACTCTCCAAGATATGTTTATTTACTAGAATAAGAAGTGACCCCATGAGTCAGTCAAGTGAAGATCTTGAAGTAATTACTAAAATCTCCCACCGTGGGGTGTTGCGGCATTGTAACCCTTGAAAGTCACGGCTTGAAGCAAAATCATTAAAATCTCATTTACATTCTCTTCACTGCCAACGCCGCAGTAAATTGGTAAACAGCAGCACTTGATTTGACTACTTTTAATGCTTCATATTCTTTACGTGGCGCAAAATAACAAACCCAGCGTGGTGTAATTAATGTATGGGGGGAAAGGCCAGTGGGCAGGAATGGGAGAGAGCAATATTGTTTTGTATCCCCACTTTTTAGGCTTCGGGTGCTCTACGTTCTGTTTCATGTTTATTTTGAAAACGAATGCAATTTGTACGGTTATTTAAGTGTAAATCAGATGAGACGGTAGGTGGAGGTAGTAATAAAATATATCAAATAAACACATAAATAATCAAAAGTCCTCTTGCAGGAAGGGAACACCAAATGAAATCCCTTTCAATTGTGACATCCGAGCGGCGTGCTACAGCCCAAAGCAATGAAGTTAGACCGCTCCCAAAATATTGACGCTGCACGAAGACCCAAAAGCAATAAAAGCAGCACCCATGGGGCTGTGTCTATACATTTATGCATTGTCCAATTGAGGGTGTGTGTGCGCGTGTATGTGTGGTAAACAGTACAATAATAACATCTTCATGTCTGACGCCACAAAAAGTGTTTCAGTGTTTTCCAACAATTGTAAGTATGTCTCAAAGGTCCCGTAAAAGTGTATTGGAAGCTTTGATGCAGGCGTTTAGGCATTTTAAAAGTGATTTTAGTAAGACAGACTGGGGACACTGTGTGTCTGTAGTCTAAATGCTAATGAGTTTTGTTTGTCAAGTCCGACAGTTTACTGTAGCACACTTTATATATATTCTAACTCTCCATTGTTATAGATGTCATGTATCGCATACAACAACATAACGTTAAGGCGGAGACTAACTTTAGCAACACTAGCTATGTTAGCTATGATGCACTGCAAATTATTTGCCAATTGCCAAGATTTGAAAATGTATTTCTAGAAATGTCCCTCGTTATAAGATCTATTTAAATGGTAAATGGGTTATACTTGTATGTGGAAATAGTGTCAAAGCGCTTTTCTACCTTGTAGGTAGAAAAGCGCTTTGACACTATTTCCACATTCACCCATTCATACACACTTTCACACACTGATGGTGGGAGCTGCCATGCAAGACCCTAACCACAACCCATCAGGAGCAAGGGTGAAGTATCTTGCTCAAGGACACAACGGACGTGACAAGGTTGGTAGTAGATGGGGATCGAACCAGGAGCCCTCAGGTTGCTGGCACGGCCACTATCCCAACCGTGCCATGCTGTCCCCATTTACTTATTTTAAGTTATTGGCTTTACATCATAATCTTAATTTTACCATGAATCATTATATTTTGTCTATTGTTGTTCCAAAATGTTAAAATTCAGAAAATAACTATTCAAATAAGATATGTTTGTTTTCCCCACATATAGAAAAGATTCTGCAACATCCCAAGGATGCCTAATTTAAGAATTACAAGTTGAATAATGCTTGTTTTCAATATAAAATGTATATTTCCTTCTTAAAAGTCTTGCTAATTTCTAGATATTCCAATCTTAATTCAGAAAGTGTCACGAAGGGCCTTCGGCGTAGTAGGACCACAACACAGTGAAGAAAGAATACAAATATTAACAAAAAGCGCACTCAAAAAGGAGTGAGGAAAAACCACTCAAAAGGTGTGGAGAAGAAAGAGTAAACACTACACAGCAGCGCTAGGACAAAACCACAGGAACATGGGAGCGTGAGTGGAGCCAGAGCAGAGGAGATGAACACAACTGGAAGGGTGAAGAAGCAGGACTCTACTGGCATCAAGTAAATGGTGTTGTGCTTAAATAGTCAGAAAGAAATAAGTTTTAGGCATGCGCGGCCTGAAAACCAGGCACTGCAATGCAACACAAAGCATTGCATTATGACATTATACCCGCACAGCCTTACCCCTTCTATAAGGTGACCCCTGGCGGCCTATTTGGTTTTTCAGGATGGGGAGAGTGGAAGTCTTGCAGAAGGGATAGATCGAGGATACAGATGCTGCCGACCCATTAACGTTCCTCAGGACCGAGCTCTTTCCAGACGACCAAATACTGAACTCCCCTGCAATGCTTTCTGAAGTTTTAAATGGCCATCACCATGTAATCTGGGTGACCAGCGGTCATGCGCGGAGTAGGAGGCGCTGTCGAACGAGAGCACAGCAGACTGGTGGTAACCGGTTTGAGGTTGGAGACGTGAACCACTGGATGTCGCTTGATGGATGGAGGCAGCTGGAATCCCACCCCCCGATGTTTGATGATCCTGGTGATCTTGAAGGGCACCACAAAGCTAGGAGAAATCTTCCTGGAGGAGCCAGCCAATTGTATGTCCCGAGACGACAGCCATAACTCTTGTCCAGGTTGGGGCCTGGCATCCGGTGGCGATCCACCAGCCAACGATTCCGTGCAGCCGTCAAGGACAAAGCCGCTCTTGTATCCAGCTACACTCAATGAGCACAGCAAATCTGCTTGTGGACGGGATCTCCGATTCCTGAGAAGGAAAAAGAGGCCGCTGGCAACCGTAGGCGACTTTAAACGGAGGCTGAGGAGGTGAGGGAATTGTGAGCATACTCCACCCAAGGGAAGTGTAAGGACCAGAATGAAGTCTGCCGCCTCCAGGTCCGAGTCCGTTGGTCTGGGGATGATATCCTGATGAAAGGCTCCGGGTGACCACAACACCTTGCAAAAAGCCATTTGTACTTGGGATGCGAATTGGGGTCCTCTGTCCGAGACCAGGTCTAGAGGGATACCATGAATGCGGAATACATGCTTGACCAGTAGTTGAGCAGTCTTTAGGGCTGTAGATAGTTTGGACAGGGGAATTAAGTGTGCCATCTTTGAAAATCCGTCGACCATATTGACAATGACAGAGTTGCCCTAGGAACCTGGAAGGCCTGTAATGAAGTCAAATACGATCTATCAATAGCTTGACATAAAAACAACGACTTATGTGTTGTTTGGGAACATGTTATAATAGTGAGGTGCAGTAAAACATTGAATTTAACTCACCTTAATGTGTGTTACACCTCTTCCACGTCGACAGCAGTTTTGAGTTGGGCTTACAAGATAAACAACTATAATGAATGTTTTGGACATCGTTTTATCCAGATGTATACATTTGTCCAAATGTGTCCAAGTATTCGCATTAAAATAAAAATCTAAAGAAGAGAATCCCTCTGCCATCTTCCATTTGTTTTTGTTTTTTTGTTTGTTTTTTTATCGCCCCCTTGAATATTTCCTCTTCTTTTTTTGGATTATTTGAAACTTTTATTAGTAGATTGCACAGTTCAGTACATATTCCATACAATTGACCATTAAATGGTAACACCCGAATAAGTTTTTCAACTTGTTTAAGTCGGGGTCCACGTAATCAATTCATGGTAATTCTTCTCCGACTCTCATCACCTCGTCATCATTTGGGATGTGCATGTCTGTTGTGATTTCCCTTCCTAGTTCGATGACCCGCCCTACCTTGCCTCTGATTGGCCTGTCCGTAATGTTTTGCCGTAATCTTAACCAATCGTGACTCATCATAGTAAACCAAGCAATCATTATTTCCCGTAAATTTGTTTCCCCTGCCCGTGGAGTTTCTTTTCTCTTTCACTTCTCCCTCTCTCTTCTTTTGTAGCGGGTCTAAAAGTAGCTAAGCTACGGAAATCGCTACTCATTTAAAAAGTAGCGAAGGTCTTGCCAAGCTACTGGGAAATGTAGTTAAGCTACATAGCTCTGTGACATGTAGCAAACTACTGCCCAACACTGGTTATGTTACAGGTTCTTTAGACTTAAACTTAGACTTACACAAACTTTATTGATCCACAAGGAACATTTTCACCCACAGTAGCTCAGTTACATAGCATGGAAAGTATAATGTCAGCCAGAAAAAGCACCGTGGGCACCATTCATATACAGGAAGTCTCAGTATTTTACCTTGGCACCTTAGAGAATTGGTTTATTAGTGTTTGAATGGCTATGGATAACAGAAAGATGCATTGTCTTATTTTAATTTTCTTTCTTTTGCTGTCTTAGAAAATGGCAACACTAAAACACAGGAAGTAAACAAACTATCAGTAAATGCGGTAACTCCTCTTCAGACATGTCGAATTGTGCAACTTCAGTGATTCAGGATTGGATCTTCATTGTGTGAGGAGATTGTTGTCGTGACTTTCCCTTCAGAGATCAATAGAGCTTCACACTTCTAAGAAAATACATAATATAACATTACTAATAATGGTTTTCTATTAGATGGAAACAAAGCCCAGGAAGGTATTTTTTCCGCACAAAAGGGGGAAATTATGCTTCTTATCTAGAAGGAATGCAAAGAGACATTTTTCTTGCCTATGGTTAAACTCATTAGTGTGACTGTCCAGCCGTGGCAGATCAGTGGCAGCTTCATCCATCTGAACGCACAGCAGTTGTGTTAAAATGCACAACTGCTAATGGCTGGACTTAACGCTGACTGAGTCTTTTGCCTCCGTAAGGAATCATATCGCTCACATTGTCATTTTTCCTGTAGCCTCATCCTCCTCCTTCAGCATCACCTCCACGCTGAGAATTCCGACTTCCCGACTTCCTTCCTTACATCCTCCATGTCCCCCCCCCCCCCCCCCCCCAAGTAACTTGACATTCTCCCCGAGAACTCAGATCAAAAAACACATACAAAACCATGAATATGAATGTAAGCATGTTCTTACATTGTATTTACATAGTCAGGTCAGTCTTTCCCATGACTGTCAAGTTGTTGGGGGGATAACTGCGATGAAGAAGCAGCTAGTCTGTGCCAGTTCCCACGGTCCTTAGTGGCTGTCAATAGCTCTGGGGTCGACAGGTCTGCCCATGTCTTGATGTTGTCTGTCCAGGATTTCAGTGGTCTTTCTCGCTTCCTTCTACCCTCTAGTGTGCCCTGCATGATGGTCTTGCACAGGGTGTCGTGGCGGCATGTGTGGCCGAACCAAGCTAATTTCCTTCTTTTGACTGTTGCGAGCAGGGGTTCTTGGTGACCAACGAGTCTTTCGACTTCACCTCGCACATTCTCATTAGTTTTGTGTTTGTGGTATGTTATCTTGAGTATTCTTCTGATGGTAGGAAAATGATAACATGGATGAGGCAGTAATTGAGAGTGTCTCCATGATGTGTCTCCAGTTTAGTACATGCAAAATCCTCATTTAAATAAGGCGGCCTGAACCACTTTTCAATAGCACACACAGCCTCAGTAGATCACACGCAACACCATACTTGCCAACCCTCCCGAATTTTCCGGGAGACTCCTGAATTTCAGTGCCTCTCCCGAAAATCTCCCGGGACAACCATTCTCCCGAATTTCTCCCGATTTCCAGCCGCACTTAAGGCACGCCCCCTCCAGGTCCGTGCGGACCTGAGTGAGGACAGCCTGTCGTCACGTCCGCTTGGCAACCAAAAAGTGACCACAGAACACTATACCGTATAGTGTTCTGTGGTTATTTTTTGGTTGGCCAACGGTTTACGTTGTATTGCGCACCCTGACGGCAAGTGTGGGAGTCGGTTCTGAAGTATGAAGTAAAGAGACGTAACTTCATCACCTCGCCTGGTGATTGACTCCAACCCAGAATATTACACTGTGCATACCTATGCTCCTTCAAAGGCTGTGCTACTGGCTGCAAAGCATTGCACTTTCAAATACAACAATGAGTAGAGAGGAGTGTTATGTGTGTATATGTGTAAATAAATGAACACTGTAATTCAAGTATTTCTTTTATTTATATGTATATGTATATATAATAAAATATATATATATATATATATATATATATATATTTATATATAGCTAGAATTCACTGAAAGTCAAGTATTTATTTTATATATATATATATATATATATATATATATATATATATATATATATATATATATATATATATATATACATATATATATATATATATATATATATATATATATATATATATATATATATATATATATATATAAATATATATATATATATAAGAAATACTTGAATTTCAGTGAATTCTAGCTGTAAATATACTCCTCCCCCTTAAGGCCCCCCCCCAAAAAAAAATCTCCCTATTTTGGAGGTCTCAAGGTTGGCAAGTATGCGCAACACGCCCACTAATAGTACATGCTATTTTATAGATTGCACACGCTGTTTAGCACAAGGTATTTGGATAGTAAATCAGGCCCTAAATGTCACCAATAAACTAGCTACCACTCCACTTCAAATTTAAAGCCAGCACAAGTCATGTCATAACGCTAGTGTTTGTCTTATCTACCCTTGTTCTCTGTTTAAGTAATTTCATTTGATCAAACCTTTTCTAACATGCCACACTACAAAATGATAAAAGTATGTATGAACCGTGTTGATATCGTATCGGATCAGTATCAGTAATGGCCAATACTCAAGCCTCCAATATACGTATCAAAAGTGAAAAAGTGAAATCGGGACACTCCTGACCATGACCACAGATCCTAAAAGTTTCCTACCTGCAGTATATGAAGGCGTGATAGAGAAGACAGTGAAAGTGTGATAGATTTTAGGAGGATTTATTTGATTACTTCTGTATTTTGTTCTATAAAAGGACCAAAAATATGTTTGGTAGTAAAGAACAACCAATTGAAACATAACAGAAACATCCTCCTTATTTGTTAAATAAATGCTCAAAGCAGCTGCTACGTACTAAAGTACCAGTAGAGTGAAAAAACAAATTTACTTTACAAGCTTAATTATGTTTCATTGTATCCATTAAACCATATCTAATTGTATTTACAATCTGCAAAGTATTTGAAAATACCGTCTTAACATCACAAAATAACACAAATGCAGTGAGCCATTTTGAATATTCCGCTCCGGATACCTTCGGCTATTTTCGTAGATTGACGTCACAGCTATTATCGCTTCTGCACTCCGACCATGTTATCAGATCAGTCATACTGAAAATATGCATAAAATAGACAGAGATGTGCTGTTTATATTTCACAATCCTTATGTAAGACATGTACACATATGTTTTTGGTTTTTTTATGCATTCTAAGTCATAAATAACTAAATCAATACAAAGTCTGCAAACAATGGAGTCAATGGGGGCTCTCTATTTCGTCCACAAAACTCTTCTCTAAATTACAATCCAAAACCCGCAAGCAATACTCTTCATACATCTGAATATTAACCAAATATTCGAGCTGTTGTTATTATAAGTTCTAACACAGACAAAGTATTTTTAGCATTGATAACCGACGGCTAACTATAGTTTATGCTGCACTGGACTCAAGGAGAGACTTTATCATACTTGCCAACCCTCCCGGATTTTCCGGGAGACTCCCGAAATTCAGCGCCTTTCCCGAAAACCTCCCGGGACAAATTTTCTCCCGAAAATCTCCCGAAATTCAGGCATTCCCACAATATAAACAGCGTACCTGCCCAATCACGTTATAACTGTAGAATGATGGAGGGCGAGTTCTTGGTTTCTAATGTGGGTTTATTGTTAGGCCGTTTCATTAACGTCCTCCCAGCGCGGTAACAACACACAACAACAGCAGTCACGTTTTCGTCTACCGTAAAGCAGTTTGTCTGCCGTAAACAGCAATGTTGTGACACTCTTAAACAGGACAATACTGCCATCTAGTGCATTTGATGAAAGCACTTTTGTGCGTGCCACACAGCAATGCATCATCAGAGAGGGTGTTCAGCATGGTTAGAAAAATAGTGACAGAGAATAGAACAAGGATGGACAATTCAACCCTTAACTCAACAATGAGTAGATGAGTGTTATGTGTGTGTACAGGTGTAAATAAGTGAACACTGAAATTCAAGTATTTATTTTATATATATATATATATATATATATATATACATATATATATATATATATATATATATATATATATATATATATATAAAATAAAATAAATATATATTTATAGCTAGAATTCACTGAAAGTCAAGTATTTCTTGTGTATATATATATATATATATATATATATATATATATATATATATATGTATGTGTGGGAAAAAAATCACAAGACTACTTCATCTCTACAGGCCTGTTTCATGAGGGGTTCCCTCAATCATCTCCTGAGGGGTTCCCTCAATCATCTCCTGATGATTGAGGGAACCCCTCATGAAACAGGCCTGTAGAGATGAAGTAGTCTTGTGATTTTTTTCCCACACATACATATATTGCGCTCTACTACGGTATCGAGCACTATTTTTTGGATAACCTTATTAAGACATATATATATATATATATATATATATATATATATATATATATATATATATATATATATATATATATATATATATATATATATATATATATATGAAATACTTGACTTGGTGAATTCTAGCTGTAAATATACTTCACCCCCCCCCCCCCAACCACGCCCCCTGCCCCCCCCCCCACCCCCCGAAATTGGAGGTCTCAAGGTTGGCAAGTATGGACTTTATTGTAAATATAAAATTAAACTGAAGATGGCAGGAATGCAACTTGATGCAATTTACTGTAAAACTGTAAAGAAGAAGCTTATGAAACACTGCAGCATTGGTGACTTGTTTGCTGCCGTTCTGCTCACACATTATCGTGTCTTGGCTTGTCAGTTATTTTAGACTATGAATCATGCCTCTCATCTGGATATTGAGAGAACTTAGTTTTGACTCTAGAAGTTTTTCATTTGTGATATTCAGTTTGTACGCGGAGATGGAGACGAACACACTACAATAGAAGACAGTGTCTGCAGGCAGCAACTTTCTTAACACTTCGTCATCCATCCATTTTCTACCGCTTGTCCCTTTCGGGGTCGCGGGGGTGCTGGAGCCTATCTCAGCTGCATTCGGGTGGAAGGCGGTGTACACCCTGGACAAGTCGCCACCTCATCACAGAGCTAACACAGATAGACAGACAACATTCACACTCACATTCACACACTCGGGCCAATCAACTTATCCCCAGGTGCATGTCTTTTGCGGTGGGAGGAAGCGGGAGTCATGTAGATTAAAATGTGTCTAATCTAATCTAAACGGGAAGATATGGACAGCCTATCAGTCGTCATCACGGTGAGAGTACAGTAAGCGATCGTTTAATTTTGTTTGTAGTTTGTATTTGTTGTTTTGCACTAAGCAATACTGCTACATGATGCTTGGTGTTTAACTGAAGCTGGATCTGTTCAGCAGAGCCTCTAAAACTTGCAGCTCAACCTCCATATATCCGGGCTCAACAAAGTAATCGTTATTGGCTCCCACAAAGTCTGCATGATTCGCATTGTTGTTGGTAGGGAAGGGATCTGTGATTCCTACATTTGCGTCACGCGACCATGTGACTGGCTAGCTCTTTATCTCTCAAAATGGCTCGGGAATCTCTGTGAGATTGATACTATTTTGATCATATCTATTTACTCGCCAACGTAAGTCATTTGGTGTCATCTATCAGATATATATGATAATAGCTTCTATATAGAGGCTACTTGTTTTTCCACTCTACTGGTACTATAAGACAATACACATGGAATCAGCTACCAATTTGACTAAATGGACTGTTTACACAAAATTGCCCGAAAGCAGCTTGTTTACACAATAATATTGTTATTGTGAGTAAAGCCAAAAAGGTTAAAATACAAGGAGCACATATGTTTTGGCTTTAATTAGCGCAATAACCGCAAAGAAGATGGAGTGTTAATTGGAAGCAGGATCGTTTAGTAGAAGGGCGTTATTTCTAAAAATGGAACTTGTTATATAGCACCTTGTTATTTGTAATAAATTATACATTAATAATAACATACTTTAAGCATGAGGTCAATGTTTTTAGAATTCAACGTCTTATAACTGCAAGATAATGTAACTCCCAACATTATTTATGTTTATGTTCACTTGATGTGAAAGGTTTGGTTCAAAATGACACACATGATCCCTCAAAATACCAAATATTCACCTTATGGAGCGTTATTGTCCTCCAAATGTGCACGCAGAGTGACAATAGGGAGGTAGATATCACCAGCCACATCTGCAGCCATGTGTGTGTGCGTGTGTGTTTGTGTGTGTATGCTTAACAAAAGCAATGCAGCAGTAAACAGATCAAGCTTATCCTTTGTGACAATCGCATTTAAGTCCTTTTGGAAAACTGGGTGTTTCAATTTTCTCTCTGTGGACCCCCACGGCTCCGCTCCGCTCGCACGTGCCCCCAATCACGCACACACTATCACAAGATAGTCTGCCGGACAAACCATTGACCTTCCCTCTGCAATCTATCAGGCCGATCAGTAGGCTATTCGTCCATGCAATGTTTACATCTCTGTGGGCTATTTGGGCCACAATGAGGAGGCTGCCTGCATTTTTGGCCCACAACCTTTGATTCTCCAGTGCTTATTTGGAGCACTTTGCTTCATAGGTAGGACATCTGGGCATCGTGTTTTTGTTTTCTCTTTTCCTTTTAACTTTCAAAGTCATGGTGACCAATGGACATTGCAATGCCGCTATACACTTACTGTAAACATCCATAGGTGATGGCGGTAGAAAATGGATGGATGGATGATGACTGTATCCTACACGCATGACAACACCTGGTCCTCCAGCTCATGTCAAAAATGTACAGAGCTTTTTTAAATCGTCCATGTAACACCTCTTTTCAGTTAACCATATCTCCTGGTAAACCTACTGATGTAGTCCACAAACAACAAGAGCTGCACTTCAAGTATCACAGCCAACGGCTTCATCTTCCCCTGCATGCTCTTTAAAATGTTGCTGCCTTTGTGAAAGTCATTTGCTATACTGTTCTTTACAATTATATATGTAGGCTCCAGCACCCCCCACGACCCCAAAAAGCATACTTGCCAACGCTCCCGAATTTTCCGGGAGACTACCGAAATTCAGCGCCTCTCCCGAAAAGCTCCCGGGACAAATATTCTCCCGAAAATCTCCCAATTTTCAGCCGGAGCTGGAGGCCACGCCCCCTCCAGCTCCATGCGGACCTGAGTGAGGACTGCCTTTTTTTACGACGGGAGGACAACAGGGTGACAAGAAATAAATCATCCAGACTAGAGATAAATTGTATTATTATGTTTATCTTGCCTAAAAATAAATATATTTATTAATAAAAAAAATAAAAATAAAAAAATAAATGTTGACTATATTTTGCTAAAAACATCAACATTTATTGTATTTTTATTTGTATTTTTTCTGACTCCTTATTACATCCAGCCATAGAATTATACATTAAAATAAACATATTTGAAATAATTCATTTTAAATTATCATAATAATTCATTTAAAATGACCATATTTAATTATTAAAATAATTGCTTGTTTATCAACAACTTTAGCATTTTATTCATTATATTTTGAAGCTCTCAGAAGCCAAGTTATGTTATATTCCTTAATATTTATTTATGCAAGTTTGAAGTATCAATTATCTAAACACAGTTTTGTTTGCATATTTTCAGGATATATATATATATATATATATATATATATATATATATATATATATATATATATATATATATATATATATGAAATTCTTGACTTGGTGAATTCTAGTTGTCAATATACTCCTCCCCTCTTAACCACGCCCCCAACCACGCCCTGCCCCACCCCCGACCACGCCCCCAGCCCCCACCTCCCGAAATCGGAGGTCTCAAGGTTGGCAAGTATGCCAAAAAGGGACAAGCGGTAGAAAATGGATGGATGGATGAATATATATACTCAGTCGTAGGGGAGAATTGGGTTGGTTGTCACACGTTTTACTAAATTTTAATACAACTGGAAAAAAATGATGGAATCACCAGACAAGGAGGATGTTCATTCAGTTGTTTAATTTTGTAGGAAAAAAAGCAGATAACAGGCATGACATAAAAATGGCTTTGCTTGCTGGCTTTAAAAACACTAAACGAATTGAAGAATCTAAATTGTGGTAGTCTGTATGACTACCACATTTTTAGATCAAGGAGAGTAAAAAAAAAATATGGAGTCACTCAATTGTGAGGAAAAAAACGATATAATCATGAAAAACAAACAAACACTACAACACACCGCAATGACTTTGTTGCACCACCTCTGTCTTTTATACAGTGACAGCTTGCAGTCTCTGAAGCACGGACTTAACGAGTGTCAAAAAGTACTCCTCATCAATCTTGCTCCAACTTTCTCTGATTGCTGTTGTCAGATCAGCTTTGCAGGTTGGAGTCTTGTCAAACACGTTCTTTAATTTCCACCACAGATTTTCGATTGGATCGAGATCTGGATTTGTGTGTCTTTCTTCAAATAAAGTTTTTTAACAGTTTTTGCTCTAGTGTAAGATGCATTATTATCTTGAAAAATGATATCATCATCCCCAAACTTCCCTTTGATTGATGGAATAAGAAAAGGGCCTGAAATGTCAAAGTAAACGTGTGCATTTATTGATGATGGAATGACTGCTTTTATTACCCGACATGCAGCCTCATATCACCAATGACTGTAGAACTGTGCACGTTTTCTTCAGGCAGTCGTCTTCATAAATCTCATTGGAACAGCACAAAATAAAAGTTCCAGCATCATCACCTTGCCCAATGCAGATTCACGATTCATCACTGAATGTGACTTTCATCCAGTCATCCATCGTCCACAATTGCTTTTCCTCAGCCCTTTGGAATTGTTTGTTTTCTATTTAGATGTTAAGGATGTCTTTCGTTTAGCTTTTCTGTATTTAAATCCTATTTCTTTTTGGCGCTTTCTTGCAGTTCGGTGTCAGGCGGTAAATCTATTTCAGCCTATTTTTTCTTTATTTGTTTTGCTTTGTATTTTCGGTTTTCAAGAAATATTGCTTTAGTTTTCTGTCTTGATGTTTTGATGTATGCTTTCCTTTTACAACCATCCCATGCTGTTTGTACTTGGTCCAGATTTTAGACACAATAACTGTGAACAATCAACATGTTTTGCAATATTGTGTGATGCTTTACCTTTTTGAAGAAGTTTGATAATCCTCTCTGTTTCAAATTACACCTCTCGCGTTGGAGCCAAGATTCATGTCAATCCACCTGGTGCAACAGTTCTCCAAGGTGTGAACATTCCTTTTTAACTGCAGACTAACTAACGTATATAATCTGATGCAGGTGTTAGCTTTGGCAATGAAAATCTACAGGGTGATTCCATAATTATATGCTCACCACTGAGTGATTCCATAATTGTTTCACTATGCTTGGTCTGAAAGTGAGACTGTTACTGACTACCACAATTTATATTCTTGATTTCTTCTAGTGTTCTCAAATCCAAAAAGTTGCCATTGGAAAAAATCATGATTTTGTTATCTGCTTTTTACAACAAAATTAAACAACTGAACAAATATCCTCCGAGTGGTGATCCCATAATTTTAGCAAAGACTTGGAGCACTACATCTAAAGAAAAGATAATTTCCAAATGATGGCACTATGAGAAAAGTATAGACCTCTTCAGTCAAATGGACTTGTGCAAAATGGGACAGAACAAGGAAAGGAGACATTATTTTAATGATTCTGACATTGAAGGAGAATGATTTTGGTTAGAGTTTTAACGGAAAAAAGTAAAATACTCAAGCCAAATGTTAGACTGAAAATTAGGAGCACCTTCGACTAGAGAAAGAAAAGCAGACATTCAAAAACAAGAGAAAAAGAAGGCAAGCAACTACTAATCTATTTTGCGTCCTCTTCTACTGATGATTTATTCAAGTTGCTTGAAGAAATGTTAAAAGATCATTAGCAAACACAGGCTATGGTGTTTATGGAAGAGGAGATGGAAGACCAGGGATCAGACCAGAAATGCTGATTCTTTTATATTTCTTCCTTTGCTCATAATGGTAACTATATCAGTTTTGCAGTAATCACGGGCCAGCGTGACAAAAACAATTAAGTGATGAAAATAATAGTTTTGCATGCCTTTATCCACACTGTCTATGTGAGGAAATTGGCTTAAATTATGTAGATGGCGTCACACCAAGAGGGGGCGACATATCAAGTATGGCGATGGAAAGGGGGCATTCCAAAATCAATTAATTTCTAATTAATTCATTATCAATTAATATTATGGAGAATGGTTGCCAGATTAATTCCCAGAAGCAAAAATAGATAAAGAGAAGTTGTTAGAGAAATGTCTATCTCCTGGACACTACGAGTCTTTGAAAGCTTCGTAAGACAAAATGAGCAAGGAACATTTCCTGTATATGAGAAATGTCTACCACCAACCCCAACTGGAATTGTTTGTTAGCATCAAGGCTAAACACCGTGTAACAACCAGTTTGCTAGCTAATAACAATCTAAAGTATAGCATTCTGGTACAGATTGTTAATGATAACAACTGTTTTGATATCAGCCCATTAATGACAAAGCCTTAATGACAATAAGCGAGGAGCTGAATATTTAGAATTTGACTTGAAAAACACACAAAAAGTTCAGCTGTATTACGTTAGAGAATTTGTTGATGAGCTCTGATATTAATCCTGTTGATTTCCATACCACAATTTGAGAGACAGATATAATTAGTGATATCATGAGCCCTGTTCTCCTCTATTATTGCTGACTGCGGTATTTAATGTATATTCTCTTCACATCCATTCAATTGGCACAGCTATAACAACTTAAAATACTGAATGGCAAAATATATATGGCAGGAATATGATCAGGATTAAATTTGCATGTGAATCAGCACTTATTGATGGACTCATTGCATTGCCATGCCTCCATTCTTCTTACATGCTGCATGCGTCTGTTTGTTACAGTGATAAAGTGTTATTTTGACTACAGTTAATTGCAAAACAGCAAAAGGACCAAAAGTGAGGAAAGTGCTCACATAAAGAAAGTTTGCCACAGCACTAATTATTTAACACATCGATTTGTCCTTTCAGTGTGACTGTAAATGATGAATTGTCAGACAAATAATAAAGGTGATTAATTTAGATGGAAACATCAGCATGCAGTATACTTGTCAAATGTTGTCACTGTTTATTCTAATGATTATGACTATTGAACAACGTGTCCTCCCTCTCACCTATGCTGTGGTATTTATCACTGGCTTGTCTATTGAACAGCCTTTTTAAATATGACCAATGATGCCTGGCTTTCATTTTTCGCCACCAAAACACATATCATTTATATTCATTTCAGCTCAAATGTGATGAGATATCTAAGGCTAGTTTAACACAATCTTTTTCTCGGGCAGCTTAATAACTAATATCCATTACAAGCCAATGCTGCATCCACTAAATATACACTGACTGATGACAATTCATTTACTGAAGATGCATCATCATTTTCATGGCCAACTTTGCTTGCATAAAATGTCGATATCTCTAAAGCAGCACGTCCTGCTTTCTTTTCACTTATTTGGACGCGGCTGCTTGGAATTATGTTATGCTAAAAGTTCATAGACTAAGACAGGAGGGCTTTACACGATGTTTCAAAGGTCTAGTACAGGGGTCGGCAACCCAAAAATGTTTGAACCACAAATACAAAAAAGTAATCAGTCTGGAGCCGCAAGAAATGAAAATACTTATTTAAGTGTTATAATGATGGCAACACATGATCTAAGTGTCTATATTAACCTACTATCAAAATGACTATGTGTCGCAGGCAAATCTTCGTTGACAGAAATGTTGAAATTTAATATTTATGGTACACATTTTTACAACATTGGAAAACATTATTAAAACTTTTCAGAGGGTGAGATAACTCCTGGAAATGACAAAGGTATAGATGTGTGTGTCCACGTTTAAGAAAACGCCAGGCCGTCTTCTTCTGATGGATTTATTACAATCTTTGCAAGCTGGGTAATGTTTGCTGTGGTCTGGAACAACATGGCGCACAAACAACAATCAGAAATGTAGCCAATATTACATACAAATAATGTGTCATGAAACACAAATAAACTAAATACACAGAGGACATAAGTAAAGGAAATTAAATGATATCAAATATACCTACCAACGAGGCATAATGATGCAATATGTACATACAGCTAGTCTAAATAGCATGTTAGCATGGATTAGCTTGCAGTCATGCAGTGACCAAATATTCCTGATTAGCACTCCATAATAAGACGATAACATCAACAAAGCTCACTTTTGTGCATTCAAGCACAGTATAAAACGTTTGGTGGACAAAATGAGACAAAGAAGGAGTGGCGTAAAACACGTATTTCTGTGGCATTGTCGGAGAAAGTTATGCATGCAAACAAATTGTCACGCAACAGTGAGTTCGAGGGTCGCTGAAATTAGTAGGACAAAACGGCGCTCACCGAATATTAAACAGTGGACAATTAGGAAGGTTTGTATCGTGTTTGTCCTCCGACAGAAACCATATTAAAACCAAAAAAAAATGTCACCCCATTTTTTCTTCCATTTCCATACATTTTTGAAAAAGCTCCATGGAGCCACCAGAGCGCCGCTAAAGAGCCGCATGTGGTTCTAGAGCCGCGGGTTGCCAGACCCCTGGTCCAGTACTACAGAAATAAAACGTGTACAGTTTATGCTTAAGAATAGTCATTGGTGCACTATGCATTGTTAATTACCTATTACCTAAATAGCTATACATCGACTAAAGTATAAAGGTTAATTAATATAACGGTATAGCTTGTTTGGTGGAGTGGCCGTGCCAGCAACTTGAGGGTTGCAGGTTCGATCCCTGCTTCCACCATCCTAGTCACTGCCGTTGTGTCCTTGGGCAAGACACTTTACCCACCTGCTCCCAGTGCCACCCACACTGGTTTAAATGTAACTTAGATATTGGGTTTCACTATGTAAAGCGCTTTGAGTCACTAGAGAAAAAGCGCTATATAAATATAATTCACTTCACTTCACTTCACTCACTTAATATAGTATTGTCTCTTTATTTAATAATAATATGTAATATGCGAGGAGTGTACTCACTCACTTTTTTCCAAATATGGTTGTATATATCATAAGCACTAACCGAGCTTTTAAAGTTGTTGGGAACAAATACTGTTGTGATCATTAAAAATGTTGATGGAACTGTGTTGCTATACGGATTGAAGCAATAATGACAACATGGAGTTCAGTACTCGGCTGTGACCAGCAGAGGCGCTATCGATTCACGCTTAACTAGTTTGCTGGCAGACAGATTGTAACAGAGCTCATTTGAAACTCGCTACCCAGCAAACTATCAAAACTAACTTTGCGGGCAACTTCATAATATATATTAATGGCAAATAAACAAAGTGTGACCAATAATGTTAGAGCAGCAGTTTTTCTGACTGTCACGCTAACAAAATTGGTTTGATATTCTACACTTTTTGGTAAACTAAACATGGTTTAATATAACATATTAATATGTTATCAGCCACCTATCTATAGTGGCTACCCAAAAATTCCCCCCCAGAGAAAAGCGCAGTGGAACCTAAAATGTACGAACTCCTCTTTGTACAAACTTTTGGATTTACAAACTACAGACCAAACATAAGTATGTTTTGGTCTTCGAACCTTGTCACCGTGTATGAACATTTCATCCACCCATTTTGTGCCTGCCAGCACATCCATTGTGAACAGGCTGATCGTTCTTACGGTGCTCACTGCTCATTCAGTCAGCAGAGTCCTGCTCTTAAGTTACTTTGCTACTTTTTGTGCTTAACATGACACAGTTTGAACATTAACACTGTGTCTGAATATTTAATTAAATGTATCACAGTTTGAGAATTGCTGCTTATAGGTCGTGAAAGTAGGGATGCACAATTTCGTCCAAAATTCCAAATTCGATTTTTATATTGCTTCCAATTTTGTTCGCTCAATATTATCTCAAAGAAAGCAAAGGACCAACAATGTGTTAAGTTAAAGTACCAATGATTGTCACACACACACTAGGTGTGGCAAAATTATTCTCTGCATTCGACCCATCACCCTGGGAGGCAGTGGCGTGCGGTGAGGTTGATGGCTGGTGAGGCACTGACTTCATCACAGTCAGATTTACAAACATATGAACCCTAAAGAGTATCTTATTCACCATTTGATTGGCAGCAGTTAACGAGTTGTGTTTAAAAGCTCATACCAGCATTCTTCCCTGCTTGGCACTCAGCATCAAGGGTTGGAATTGGGGGTTAAATCACCAAAAATTATTCCCGGGCGCGGCGTCGCTGCTGCCCACTGCTCCCCTCACCTCCCAGGGGGGGGGTGAAGAAATTTCACCACACCTAGTGTGTGTGACAATCATTGGTACTTTAACTTTACACATACAAACTGTAGCACACAAAAAAGCACATTTAATTAAAAAAACCTTATTATGGTCTTACCTTTACTTATAAGTGCGGGAACAGTGGTGTTCGTGTTGGAGGAGTTGTGAATGAATGAAATATGAAATCCGTGCTGCAGTCTGCAGGTGTACCTAATGTTGTGTCCCTGCAGTCGTTCACGGCTCCTCTGGCGCGAGCAATGTTGTTTTTGCACTTTTTGGCTTCTTGTTAAGTGACTTTTTTTGGGTGGATTCGGTCTTGCACGTGGAGGGTTTGGGTGTGGGCTTTGGTTGGTGTGGCGCTCCCGTCGGGGGGTGCATTAACCGGCACCAGGAGGCGGGATTACTGCGAGCCTCACACAGTGCGTCTTTGCAGCAGTTTTATGATTGCTCACCACAAGAAATATGTTACACACATACAGTTGTTGACAAAATACACTGTACATTATATACCTCAGCTAACTAAACTATGGAAATGTATAATATAATTCATATAGCAATACGGTCTCACTGCACAGCAGGCCAGCAGTTAGCCGAGTCCGCAATCCATGTTGAGGCACAACTGAGTGACGTGACTCAACTGGCTGCTGATCACCGCACCGTCTCTTCTCAGTATTTGAACGGCAAATGTGATAATTCAGCGATTTTGAATAAAAATAATTGAAAACTGGTGAAGTTAAATGGAAAATAACTTTATAGTATAATCACTGAATACATATAACAATTTATTTAATTTGTTTTCTTTTTAAAAAAATTTTCTTTCCATGATGGCAGGTGAGGCGAGGCCTCACCTGCCTCTAGTGACCGCACGTCACTGCTGGGAGGTGAGGGGAGCAGTGGGCAGTAGCGGTGGCCACGCCCGGGAATCATTTTTGGTGATTTAACCCGCAATTCCAACCCTTGATGCTGAGTGACAATGTGTGGTTTGAAACATTCAAGAAGTATCCACAGCATAGTCGCACCCCCCACACACACACCCTCTCCACTCAACGCCAAGAATATTAAACAACAAGGTAAAGTGGATGATTTTTAGGTAAGGAGTTTTGTGATTTCAAACTGAGTGCAGCACAGGGTTAGTGACAGTGTGTGGGTGAGTGGGTGTGGCATTAAGGCGGCTTTAAACCAGGCCAGTTTGGCCAGTTGTTGTTTTCGCTTTGTTATTAAAATGAAAGTTGATCCTTCACCCCCTTGTTATGTTTGTTTGGTATAAAGTACATATAGCACTTTATATTGTGTTCAAAGTGTGAGCACCATTACAAAAATATGGACTTTTGCCCCAGCTGGAACCCAATATTCATGTTTACATTGTTTCTTATGGAGAACTTTGCTTCATCATACAAACTTTTCTATTTATGAACTCTGTTTGAGAACCAATTCGTAAATCGAAGTTCCACTGTAGTCTTTTTTTTTTTTTTTTTGTCCTGTCCAGCTTCTCAGGCAAATCATATAGCTGATGTAGATGCCCATATCGGCTGTTCAGATTTACTTTACAAAAGAGAAGTGTAGGATACTTCTCTTGTTGCCTTATTTGTATTTGACTTTATTAAATGTATTTATATTATCATTTGGTGCAGCCGGGCCGGAGCAGGAGGGGATAGAAAGAGAAAAAAAAGAAGACAGAGGGGGAAATTGTGGGGACAAGAGGGGGATTAGACAGAGAGACAAAAACAACAACAGCAAACACAACAACAACAACAACAACAACAGAGCAACATCAGCAAATACGACATGCAGTTAGCGAAAATAAAAAATAAGTAGTCTTATAAACCTCGTCTACAGCGGCCACTTATATTTTACATTGTCCCCCGAATATATTTTTTTACTCTGTTTTGTCAAAAATTTGTGACAATGATGCATGAGTGTGAATGTAGTCTCTCTATCTGTGTTGGCCCTGCGATGAGATGGCGACTTGTCCAGGGTATAACCCGCCTTCTGCTCGAGTGCAGCTGAGATAGGCTCCAGCACACGCCCGCGACCCCGATAAGTTAAAAAGTTAAAGTTAAAGGACCAATGATTGTCACACACACACTAGGTGTGGCAAAATTATTCTCTGCATTTGACCCATCACCCTTGACCTTGAGGTGAGGAGAGCAGGATAAGGACAAGCGGTAGAAAATGGATGGATGGATGGATGCATGATGTTGAAAGATGGAGTCTCAGTTGTTGTTATGACTTAATTGTTTACATGTTCAGGATAAACCTACACAAAAATAATTGATTTCCTGTCATCAAACCTGAGGTAATTTTTGGACTATAAAGCACACTTAATTTTTGGACAGATTTTATTGTGTATTGGCATTGAAACATTAAACAATGACACACGTGCTTGTGTTCATTCACAAATTTAACTAAAGACACAGCATACAGTAACCTGCAGTGAAAGACATTGAGCAATGTCTTCACCCTCCTCCTTCTGTCGCCTCCTTTTCTGAGCTTGTGCCGTATGTCTCCTTCAACACAGAGCAGTCCAGCCTTTCCAAAGTCGCTGGTGATAGTGGATTTCCATTCCATGCAGCAGCTCGATTTCCTTTTTCAATCAGTCAGGTCGCCTTCAACTTGAAACCTGCATCGTATGCATTTTGTCATGTCTTTTCCATGATGAGGATGGGTGCATGACATGCTGACTGAATGATTGCGAGTGCGTTTGATTTACAAACCCCGTTTCCAAATGAGTTGGGAAATTGTGTTAGATGTAAATATAAACGGAATACAATGATTTGCAAATCATTTTCAACCCATATTCAGTTGAATATGCTACAAAGACAACATATTTGATGTTCAAACTGATAAACTTTTCTTTTTTTTTTGCAAATAATCATTAATTTAGAATTTGATGCCAGCAACATGTGACAAAGAGGTTGGGAAAGGTGGCAATAAATACTGATAAAGTTGAGGAATGCTCATCAAACACTTATTTAGAACATCCCACAGGTGAACAGGCAAATTGGGAACAGGTGGGTGCCATGATTGGGTATAAAAGTAGATTCCATGAAATGCTCAGTCATTCACAAACAAGGATGGGGCGAGGGTCACCACTTTGTCAACCAGCTATTGCAAGGAATTTAGGGATTTCACCATCTACGGTCCGTAATATCATCAAAGGGTTCAGAGAATCTGGAAAAATCACTGCACGTAAGCAGTTAAGCCCGTGACCTTCGATCCCTCAGGCTGTACTGCATCAACAAGCGACATCAGTGTGTAAAGGATATCACCACATGGGCTCAGGAACACTTCAGAAACCCACTGTCAGTAACTACAGTTGGTCGCTACATCTGTAAGTGCAAGTTAAAACTCTCCTATGCAAGGCGAAAACCGTTTATCAACAACACCCAGAAACGCCGTCGGCTTCGCTGGGCCTGAGCTCATCTAAGATGGACTGATACAAAGTGGAAAAGTGTTCTGTGGTCTGACGAGTCCACATTTCAAATTGTTTTTGGAAACTGTGGACGTCGTGTCCTCCGGACCAAAGAGGAAAAGAACCATCCAGATTGTTATAGGCGCAAAGTTGAAAAGTCAGCATCCGTGATGGCATGGGGGTGTATTAGTGCCCAAGACATTGGTAACTTACACATCTGTGAAGGCGTCATTAATGCTGAAAGGTACATACAGGTTTTGGAGCAACATATGTTGCCATCCAAGCAACGTTACCATGGACGCCCCTGCTTATTTCAGCAAGACAATGCCAAGCCATGTGTTACATCAACATGGCTTCATAGTAAAAGAGTGCGGGTACTAGACTGGCCTGCCTGTAGTCCAGACCTGTCTCCCATTGAAAATGTGTGGCGCATTATGAAGCCTAAAATACCACAACGGAGACCCCCGGACTGTTGAACAACTTAAGCTGTACATCAAGCAAGAATGGGAAAGAATTCCACTTGAGAAGCTTAAAAAATGTGTCTCCTCAGTTCCCAAATGTTTACTGAGTGTTGTTAAAAGGAAAGGCCATGTAACACAGTGGTGAACATGCCCTTTCCCAACTACTTTGGCACGTGTTGCAGCTATGAAATTTGAAGTTAATTATTATTTGCAAAAAAAAATAAAGTTTATGAGTTTGAACATCAAATATCTTGTCTTTGTAGTGCATTCAATTGAATATGGGTTGAAAATGATTTGCAAATCATTGTATTCCGTTTATATTTACATCTAACACAATTTCCCAACTCATATGGAAACGGGGTTCGTAATGTGAACCATTTCATTGCTCCACCGTGACCCATCCGACACTGTTTTGGTTCTGGTGTGACGAGGCAAAATTAAGCTTGTGAAGCCGGGAAAAATCCATATATGAGTCGCAGCATTGTATGAGCTGCAGTGTTTAAAGCATGGGGGGAAAGTTGCGGCTTGTAGTCTGAAAATACGCATATGAGACATAGTGCTTAATATACTTACGTCCGCATAGCTCATATCTGCCTCATTTATTCACGACGTATTCAGATTCAACGTGTGAGTTTGTCATTGCTCCAACCACCGCAACAATGCTCAAAATGGCTTGCAACTGACAGTTTAGTTTGGTCATGTTTGTGTTTTAGTTCCTGTCCAGCGCTCTTATTTTTAGTTTCCACTTCCTAATTTGTGTGTTGCCATGCAGTGACTTTATTCCTGCTTTTGAGCGCTGTTTCCTTCACCTGCTCTTGATTGGGGATCGGTGGACACACCTGTCCCTCATTGCTAATCTAGAAGGTTTAAAATCCATTGTCTGCAAGCAACGCTCACCAGAATGTGACAGCCCACCTGTTTATAGTTTCTGTTTCCCTTGGGAATCTGACAAAGACCAACACAACACAACAGCACCAGGTGTGACTACCACTACGAAATTTGTACAAGTTACGAGTGTACAACACTCGTAACTTAGATCTGATATCAGGTAAACATTGTTTACTGGCTTGTACCGCTCGAAGTGTTGTATGCAGGGGATCAAAGATTTGGAACCGGCTTAATGAGAGCCTCAAGATGCTGTATCCTTTCTCCAACTTCAAAAAGAAACTGAAAACTTACCTATTAACCACCTATCTTTAATGCCTCATGTGGGGTAGACTACTGTTGGGTTTTGCATGGTTGAATGAATGTATGTATGTATGTGTATGCTTGCTTTAGTACTATTATCTTGTGTTAATCATATAGCGTTGTTTTTTTTTTGTTTTTGGTTTTTTTGTTGTTGTGCTTGCTACCATGTTTCATCATTCCATGTATATACTGTCCTCTGGACCCCCTGTCAAAAGCTTCTTCTAGCTTATTTGGGGGACCCAAATCTTTAAATGATGATGATGATATTCACTACTCAATCAATCAATCGATCAATGTTTATTTATATAGCCTTAAATCACAAGTGTCTCTAAGGGCTGCACAAGCCACAACGACATCATCGGTACAGAGCCCACATAAGGGCAAGGAAAAACTCACCCCAGTGGGACGTCGATGTGAATGACTATGAGAAACTTTGGAGAGGACCGCATATGTGGGTAAATCCCCCCCTCTAGGGGAGACCGAATGCAATGGATGTCGAGTGGGTCTAACATAATATTGTGAGAGTACAGTCCATAGTGGATCCAGCATAACAGTAAGAGTCCAGTCCACAGTGGGGTCAGCAGGAAACCATCCCGAGTGGAGACGGGTCAGCAGCGCAGAGATGTTCCCAACCGATACACGATACTATTGTAATTGTTATATGGTATTGTGAATAAACTTGAAACTTAACTTAACTTAACTTAACCAAGAAAGAAATGAGTTGTGGAACGCAAACAGCCCCGGGGCCAGAGTTGGAGCACCCCTTTTTAAATGTTTCGAGTACATGTAATGTGCCTGTGGATGTTCTCATTCATGATGGTCATTTTATTCTTAGGGCATTCAATCGATCAGACCAATTTAAGTACAAGACTAGATTTGACTAATCTAAGTCTATGAACATGAACTGATGAAGCTTACTTGGATGAGAGTCGAAACGTCTTCTAAGACAAGCAGCAGAGTCCAAATGCGATCCATTGACTGCCCTGAGGATACTACATGTAATGCTAAAATAATTAGTCGTCAATATTTTGTTTTTGGTTTAAACAAATAATTTTATGTTGAATTCAGACCACTGTGGACAGAACCTTCCGAAAATAAGGCTGTCATTGTGAGATAAACAAAAGTTAGGTTCATTTTAAACATTTGATTTGTTATTGGAAATGTTTTTTTATTTGTGACCTGCAGGATAAAAGGTCTAATCTGACATGCTTTCTGGACAATACGGACCAAAGTCTCTCTGGGAAATACTTCCAGCAACCTTTGTCATTAATAACTATGGCAGGTAGACAGGGGGAAAAAACATGGTCCAAAGGCAATGTTGAGTGCATCTATCAATCAGACGTTCAAAAGTGTACGGTGGACCACCAGCTCAAGATTACACTTTTTTTATTTAACAAAACATGTCTATATCTGTCCGAATTACAAGTTAAACATTGTAACATTGCTGTTCAGGCCGAATGTAATGTTAGCATTGACTGGCTGTCAATCACAGCTGTCTCGTACACGCTCGCTTGCCCACAGCACAAGCTCTCCCACAGGCGAGTTCTTCACGAATTAAAGGATTTAAAATGCAACAATGACCACTGTGCTGCTGTTAAGCAGGTAATTAGGACCATAAATCACTGCTCTTGTGACTACTTTCGGTGTAGTCCTTTTCCTCCGTGCGTGCGCACACAAGGAAGGTCGGCCCCTGGCGCAATCCCTCTATATACGGCTGTTTAGGGCCACAAGATTACGACAACAGGTCACTTCAGTAGATGTTCAACGTGGTTGTCAGCTGTTTGCTTGTTCTACTTTGATGGACTGATATACTCGATACATTTCTACTTTGTTTCTGCTGAACTTTTATGCAGCGGTGAGTCAATCTGTCCTGTGTCAAAGTTTTAGTTTGGTTTGGCAGCATCCCGGTCGCATCCATTCAAAAGCCCATCAAGATAATTACTAATTTAGCATCACTTTGAACGCGGTCATCGTGAAAGATTTATGGCCTTATTTATAAAACAACGGTACTATTTAGTTCAGTTCAGTTCAGTTCAGTTTCAGGTTCAGTTTATTTCGAACATGCATACGATACAATGTAATTCATCACATATTTCCAGTTTCATTACAGCACGTCCGAAAAGGAGTAGGAACAAGATGAGCTTTTTTAATCCTACCCCTTCTCATAGCATAGCAATTTTATCCTATTTTCTTGTTCTCTGTAACAGAACAGTGAACAAATAAATAATAAACAAATAATATACCATATTAAGTAAACAAATATTAAATACATAAATGATCTTTGTCTCAATTTAAAAAAAATAAAAAATAAAAAAAAGATGTTCATCATCATTCTTGTTCTGTGTACTTTGTGAACACTTGTAGTTTGAACAGTCTCTTAAACTGAATCATATTGGTGCTTTGTTTGATTTATTTGGTTAATCCATTCCATAATTTAATTCCACATACTGATATTTAGGTTTATATTGTCGCCGAACCTTTTTTAAAAGAAATCAAACTTTGTTTTTTTTTAGTAATGTTTTATTTACTTTTGGTAACACTTTAGTATGGGGAACATATTCTAAGTAACAAAGACTGATTAATTGATTGAGACTTTTATTAGTAGATTGCACAGTACAGTACATATTCCGTATAATTGACCACTAAATGGTAACACCCGAATAAGTTTTTCAACTTGTTTAAGTCGGGGTCCACGTTAATCAATACATGGTAGACTTACTTTAGAGTTATTTGGTTAGGGTTAGGGTTAGGGTTAGAGGGTTAGGGTTAGGGTTGTATAATAAGGCCATGCAGAATAAGGCATTAAGTACTTAATAATGACTAATTAGGAGCCAATGTGTTACTAAATTGCATGTTAATAAGCAACTCATTAATGGTGAATATGTTCCCCATACTAAAGTGTTAACTTACTTTTTTAATTAAAATCGAAGCAACATAGCCGTTTTGAATTTGCTGCAGTGTGGGAGGTGATAAAGAACACTTATCATTGCCCTTTGACCTATCAACCTATTTTTAACATTTTAATATGAACTTTGGAAATTTTCTGGAATATAAACACAACTATTGAACATATAGGATTGAACTGAATTGCAGTTGATGCCCCGTGGCCCCAAGAATCTATCTAACCATGACATTGCAGCATTCAATAAATTGTGTGTTAAAAAAAGAGCACCATGGAAGGAGGTTCCATATGTATGGATGGAACATACGGTTTGCACCTACCCTCTCCCCGCTGATGTTCTCCTTCAGGCGAAGCCAGAGGCAGGGATGAAGTCACAAAGACACAAACGATAACCCACGCACATTTAAAATGAGCATATCCTCACACATGATAACTAATGATAACCTGACATGTTGAAACTGACCCATATAAATGATGTATAAAGACTTTGGAGCCATGCGAGAAGAAACAGTATTGTAATAATAACAAAGTTCCCCTTCTATTTTTTTCTCGCCTCATTCAAAATGTATTTGGCCCACATCAGAAATTCCACATTCTCCCCAGCCCCCCTCAGAGCTATTAAAATGTATTAGACAAGAAAACACCTTGACCCCCGCTGCATTTAGAGCCCCCTTCCGCATAATGAGGTCATAAAATGGGACAACGCTGATAACGGCACCTAATTTGTTTTTTAAACAGACAGAGGAGACAGGCAGCCTTAGCGACAATAAAGAGGCAGACGTTACGAATAAGGAGCAATCACTAGACTGCGAGATACACTGGAACATCCAAGGTAAAAAAAATAAAAACAATCTGGGGCGCTGTATTGTAAAAAAATAAAAAATCCTATTTTTATGATTAATTTACTCTAAATTTCTACTGTAATTTTTCTATTTTTTTTAAATAGTTTATAAAACTGTAGAATTGAAGACATTGTCTGTAAATAAACAATCCGCCTGTTATTTTAAGTAATATGCCAGTGTATGTATATTTCTATTTTTTTAACAGAAAAATACCAAATTAATTATACATAGCATTTTCTGTTTTCTTAAATTACTTTCAAATTCATGTAAAATTACAGTAATTATCTTTCATTAAATATGTAGCTTGTTATATAAAAGTCTATGTCCATACTAACAATCTAACACAGGGGTGTCAAACTCAAATACAGAGTGGGCCAAAATTTAAAACTGAACAAAGCCGCGGGCCAAGGTTGAACAAATGAACCTTTTAATAGGGACCCAAACAAGTTTTGCATTGAATATTGAACAAGCAAGGCTTATATAACTTTATAGTGACATGCAAAATTGAGTTTCAAATAATAATAATAATAATTAAAAAATATCAATGGCATACCAAATACAATTTAAATAAAAATTGAATGCCTCTTTTCTATTTGCAGCCTTCTGAGGTAAATATCAACATTAACTTTTTCCACAGGCTAATAAATTTGAAAATAAAATAAACAACCATTCAGGACTTTAAACTGCTCAGTTTGCAACACACTGATCTAATCTGATGTGCCCAAGCCAGATACCTGGCATCTTTTTTTGGATGCTAGTTCATTAATGTCGGGGCTCAGGCTTTGAGCTGAGGCAACCTTCATTATCGAACGAAGGTGTTCATCAGTCATTATATCTCGTCCACACAGACCACAGTCTTGGGGGCGTGCCTTAAATGCACTGCCTTTAACGTACTCTACGAGCTATCGTTACGTCTGCTGTTCATCCATTCTAACATCGTTCAGGCCCAGTCACAAGATATGTGCGCCTTCTGTACGCACACACGAGTGAAGGCAACACATACTTCATCAACAGCGATACAGGTTACACTGAAGGTGCGAGTATAAAAAACTTTAACACTGTTAGAAATATACGCCACACTGTGAATTCACACCAAACAAGAATGACAAACACATGTCGGGAGAACATCCGCACCGTAACACAACATAAACACAACAGAACAAATACCCAGAATCCTTTGCAGCACTAACTCTTCCGGGACGCTACAAAATACACCCCCGCTACCACCAAACCTCCCGGTATAGCTCCGTTGGTAGAGCGGCCGTGCCAGCAACTTGAGGGTTGCGGTTCGATCCCCGCTTCCGTCATCCTAGTCACTGCCGTTGTGTCTTTGGGCAAGACACTTTACCCACCTGCTCCCAGTGCCACCCACACTGGTTTAAATGTAACTTAGATATTGGGTTTCACTTCACTTGTCACTTGAGAAAAAGTACTATATAAATGTCATTCACTTCACTTCACTTCACTTCACTTCACTTCACACACCTTGTAGCGTCCCGGAAGAGTTAGTGCTGCAAAGGGTTCTGGGTATTTGTTATGTTGTGTTTATGTTGTGTTACGGTGCGGATGTTCTCCCGAAATGTGTTTGCCATTCTTGTTTGGTGTGGGTTCACAGTGTGGCGCATATTTGTAACAGTGTTAAAGTTGTTGCATTCGCTTATGTGTGTGAGTGAAAAGTCGCAGGTATTATGTGACTGGGCTGGCATGCAAAGGCAGTGCCTTTAAGGTTTATTGGCGCTCTGTACTTATTCCTACGTCCGTGTACACAGCGGCGTTTTAAAAAGTCATACATTTTACTTTTTGAAACCGATACCGATAATTTTGAAACCGATACCGATAATTTCCGATACTACATTTTCAACCATTTATCGGCCGATAATATCGGCAGTTCGATATTATCGGACATCTCTACTCTAAAGTAAAACTGGGGAAATGCGTAGAGTGTTCTGGGCTTCAGGACAGTGTTGATCTCCTGAAAACATGATTTTATTTCACAATTCCTTGAGAGAAAAAAAGGCCTGGTTTGGCGTGTGTATAGCAGTATGTGTGCTGTATATAGTGACATGACATATAATAATTTCATGTGTGCCTTCCTTGGGTGAAGCCAGGTTTACAGCTATGTTGTGACATGTTGTTATTATGCGGTTTGTTACTTATGTATGTTATGTTGCAGCTATTTAAAATAGTTTTGTCAATTTGTTCTGGCCCAAAATAAATTGGCCCTTTGAAACATATCTTTGTCTTTGTGTGTTGTATGTAGACCACATTGCTTAGCGGAGTTCAGTGATGCAAATACAAGTTGATCAACAGATTGTATTATTCTCCAGTGCAATAACAGTACTGAAATGAAGGCAAAAAGGGCATTAATGGAAGCCTTAATTTTTTTTTTTTTAAATAAGTTACTAAATAGTTACTTTTCACAGTAACACATTACTTTTTGGTGTAAGTAACTGAGTTAGTAACTGAGTTACTTTTGAAATAAAGTAACTAGTAACTGTAACTATTTACTGGTTTTCAGTAACTAACCCAACACTGATCTTAATGTTGTTGTGTGTAAGCGCACACAGTTGCATCGGGGTTCCATATGTAAACAGTAAAAAAAACCACCTCATCTTTATTGTCTGATCCTGCAATTTTGAGGGTTCTCTAGCGGAAAACAACACTTATTTGTAAATGTAAACAGGCAAACTAATACTGCATTTTATTCCCTCCCTATAAATTGACTTGAAGGATTGTCACAGTGAAATACACCTAGGCATGTTTGCAATTTCTATCCGTTTGATGGATTGTGATTTTTTTTATTTTATTTTTTTTTTATTTTGGACTGAGTCGTGTATCCGTCATTTTAAAGAATAAATAATTGGGACTCAAAGGAGAACTTGGCAGACGGATTTGTCGGTTGGGTTTTAAAAAGCAATTACTTCACATCCGTTTTTTGACACCCATTCCCTCCCTAATGTTCTTGGGTGTATTAAATCTTTCTACCTACATTTATTTGGCCGCCGTCCTGTTTCTGCATTAATGCTGCCCCAAAGTGCAGCATTACGCGAAGGCGTCCCTCATTCCACTGACATTACTAACTGTTCTAGCACGACCTTAGGTGTCATCAAGGAGCACGACGCATGCGTTTAAAAGCACACACACACAGCTGGCCATACATATTAAAGAGCAATCTCACTCTTTTTCTCCTGTGCATCAAAGGACACAAATGTGCCCGCATGAGCACACACACACACACACACACACACACACACACACACACACACACACAACCTGCAAGCACTTCCATGCAGGCTGGCAAGAGGCAGCAACAAATGGCTGTGAAGGCAGAAGAGTGCCCCCTGCTGTTACACAGCAACACTAAGGATGCTCCACCTGTTCGCACTCTCCTGCCCTGTCGCGTTCTCTGCCTCTGTATTAGCTGAGAGGTAGGTACTTTAATAGCAATAAAGTGGATGCCAGCCTCATAAAACAGCAGAAAAACCTTGCAAAGACAAGGAAGGACCTAAGGGAGCACGGGGGGGAAAATATGAGTTAGACTGTATTAAAGTTTTTAGTAGCCTAATAGAGTAAGATGATCTTTCCGGTTACTTTGGCCAGCACAAGCCAATAATGTTATTATTTAAAAAGAAAAAAAAAACAACATACAATGTTGAAATTAAAGTTACTGAACTGAAACTATTGCCAATTTATGAACATTGTTACCTGTTCAAGCCATTTTTACATCCCAAAATTCCTGATTAAGAATTTAAATTAGAATGTATTTGAATTGTATTTGAATAGAATTGGCTCAACCTTTACAGAGTATTGACTTGGAATTACAATTACAGAATTAATATTGGTAACACTTTAGTATGGGGAACATATTCACCATTAATTAGTTGCTTATTAACAGGTTATGGTTGGGTTAGGGTTAGAGTTGGGGTTAGGGTTAGGGTTAAGACTAACTAAGACTCTTAGTTAATGGCTTACTGGTTGTATAATAAGGCCATGCAGAATAAGGCATTAACAAGTACTTAATAAGGTATTAATAAGTACTTAATAATGACTAATTAAGAGCCAATATGTTACTAATTTGCATGTTAATAAGCAACTAATTAATGGTCAATATGTTACCCATACTAAAGTGTTACCATATTTATTTTTTCAATTCATAGAAATTGCCCATAGCCAGCAAGTAACAGGAAAAATGTGTCACGTTTAACAAATGTTTTGGCCTATATACAAAAAACATTTTACAAACAATACAATTAAAACACAAAGTCCCTTAATTTTGAATACTTGGATGAAGTTTTATTATCAAGCACTCTGGGAAATTACGTATTTACTCGCCTTTTTTCATAATTGAAAAGTAACAAAATTCATAAGTTTTACTTTTATACCTACAAAATTGCCTAACACGCTACCACTTAGCATAACAGCAAAATAGTGCAATGTAACAATAATCATGACTTTTATTTTTATACCTACACAATTGGCTAAAAAGCTAACATACTAACACTTAGCATGCCAGAAAAATTGCGCCAAGTAACAATAGTTATAAATGTTACTGTTATACCTACAAATCTGGCTAAAATGCTATTATGCTAACACTTGGTATGCAAACAAAATAGCGCCGAGTAACGACGTTCATGACTTTTGTTTTATACCTACAAAATTGTATGGGCGGAGTCTGGTTGGTGCTGTTCTGTGATTGGCCAGTCTTTCTTTCAGGCATGTGTTTGTATTGGAATGACATGTTAATTACACACGTTAATACCTTCAAAACTGTAACGGCACAAATAAAAACTTTTGTAGCACAAATGAGCACAATGAAGAACAAACAATTGGGACAAGTTTGGGGAGGTTTGGACAAAGCAGTGGGGGGAGGAGCAAATTCACACAAAGGTGTGTCCAAACTTTTGGCCTGTACTGTGCATATATATATATGTATATATATATATATATATGTCAGTGACGTGCGGTGAAGTTCATGGCTGGTGAGGCACTGACTTCATCACAGTCAGATTTACAAACATATGAACCCTAAAGAGTATCTTATTCACCATTTGATGGGCAGCAGTTAACGGGTTATGTTTAAAAGCTCATACCAGCATTATTTCCTGCTTGGCTCTCAGCATCAAGGCTTGGAATTGGGGGTTAAATCACCAAAAATGATTCCTGGGCGTGGCGCCGCTGCTGCCCACTGCTCCCCTCACCTTCCAGGGGGTGATCAAGGGGATGGGTCAAATGCAGAGGACAAATTTCATCACATCTAGTGTGTAGCACACAAAAAAGCACATTTAATAAAAAAAAAACGTTATTATGGTCTTACCTTTACTTATAAATGAAGTCCATGCGCCGCTCCTTCTGAACAAAAGCATCGATAACTTGTTTATAGAAGTCTTCCTTATCTTTCTTCAGTTTTAAAAGTCTCTTTGTCTCGATGGAGATCTTCCTTTAAGTATTACCTCCTGCTTCGATTGAAATTCCAGTTTAGAAAACTGTTTTAATTTAGATATGTAATCCTCCATGTTAAAAGTCCAGGCGAGAGGAAAAAATAAACTATCACTGCTAACTGTTGCTGCTTGCTGTCACTTGTTTTGCAGCTCTTGTAGTCGCAAGAATGATCTCTGGGATCACTACCGCCCTCTACCACCAGGAGGCGGGATTACTCCGAGCCTCACCCAGTGCGTCTTTTGCAGCCGTTTTATGATTGCTCAGCACAAGAAATACGTTACACACATACAGTTGTTGACAAAATACACTGTACATTATACACCTCAGCGAACTAAACTATGGAAATGTATAATATAATTCAAATAGCAATACGGTCTCACTGCACAGCAGGCCAGCAGTTAGCCGAGTCATTGCGCAATGCACGGTGAGGCTCAACTCACTGATGTGCCTCAACTGGCTGCTGATCACCGCAAGTCTCTTCTTAGTATTTGAACGGCAAATGTGAAAATTCAGCGATTTTGAATAAAAATAATCTAAAACTGGTGAAGGTAAATGGAAAATAACTTTATAGTATAATCACTGGATACATATAACAATTAAATTTTTTTCTTTTCTTTTTGCATTTTTTTTCTTTCTATGATGGCACGTGAGGCCCCGCCTCACATGCCTCCCCTGACTGCACGTCACTGATATATATATATGTATATACATATATATATATATATATATATATATATATATATATATATATATATATATATATATATATATATATATATATATATATATATATATACATATATTGGGCTTTTGAATAAATTAGGCAAAGCAACTTAATGAGACAATTAAATGTAAATGTTGTGTTTTCTACTAGTCATGCCCCAAAGGACTGATAAGGATGTGCATTGGTCAACTTTTGAAGGCACTTACAGTCCAATTACATGTAATATAAGAACCTAGAGATGAATTAGTGTGTCATTCCTTGTTAGAAACAAGTCCAAAATGTTGATGGAAACGCTGAGATGACAGCGGCACAACAAGGGCACTGAACATTACGCTATCATCAATCACAAGCAGTCTTCCAATGAGCCAAACGTAGAGCAGTAAATCAGGACACGCAAAGGACGCAGGTTGAGAATTTGGAAGGGTGTAGGAATAAATGACAGCATTGTGGAGTGGCAATCCAAAACAGATGGTTGGTGATCGCAGAAGAATATCAGACAGAACATCAGAGAAGTACATAGTCACAACTGTCAAACGGGAGCCTGGAAGCGTGAGGGATTGTGGGGCATCAGCTTGCTTTGACACATGAAAGACTTCTTTAGACAATAAATGGACACTGAGACCATTGAGACAAATCAGGCAATAAAAAGACCATTAATTCTCATTGGATACGAAGAGAGGTCCATTTGTTATGGCAAATGGTTTTCTTGTATGACTGTGCAAGACCAAGTCCCACAATTAGGAATCAGGGCATCATACATCATCATCATCATCAGGGTGGAGAGATGGAGATGATGATAGGGGCACACGTCACATCTGATAAAAGTCAGGGTTTTTTTTTTTTCAAATTGGTCAAGGAAAAGTGGGGAAATGATCTTAAGGACAGGAGAGGCTGCTCGGTTGACAGGGCCTTAAATGGCGACCTGTCAGGCTCGCACTGCTTGAAATGGGCTTGTTACTGTTCAGTGTGGACTCTGTTTGCAGGAAGGCCATTAGCGAGGTGAGAAGGCGAAGGCAGAAGTGTAAAAAATAAAGCATAGGCAGCGAGTAGAGGGTAGAAAACAAGAAACTTTCACAGCTCGTCGCAGGAGAACGTATAACCCAGGATGACTTTCCAGACGAAACGATGAGCACTCAGTGTTCAAGTAGCCTCTTTATGCAGACTCGGAGTGGGAATGGCATAAAACCCTAAAGCACCCAGATTAACACACAAGAGAGCATTAAGAGAAGGAAGCGGAGCTGGAGTTGGAAGTTGATGATGCAGGCTGCCCTTGAAAGACGCACCATGACATGCAGCATGTGAGCTGACTGTAAACATCTGTTTCGTTATATTGCCAATGCACAGAAACCCGAGAGGTTGTATTAGATGCAAATTAACCAACATTTTAAGAGGAAAGGCTTGCAAGACTTTAGCCTTCAGCCTCTAAAGTATAAAATGCTGAAATGTTATGCTTTTATGTTTTTTTGTTTTTGTCGTGCCACTACGTAAAGCTACCAGTAAAACTGTGATGATTTTAGACTTTGAAATGTTATTGGTTTTGACAAAGAACAATATGGCTGGACTACTTAACGGTGTTTCATCTTAATTTGAAAAGTCTTACGAAATACATTAACTCAGGGGTCACCAACGCGGTGCCCGCGGGCACCAGGTAGCCCGTAAAGACCAGATGAGTAGACCAGCGGGTCTGTTCTAAAAATAGCTCAAATAACAGCACTTACCAGTGAGCTGCCTCTATTTTTTAAATTGTATTGACTTACTAGCAAGCTGGTTTCGCTTTTCTCGACATTTTTAATTCTAAGAGGGACAAAACTCAAATAGAATTTGAAAATCCAAGAAAATATTTTAAAGACTTGGTCTTCACTAACTGACAAAGAAACAGATAACAGATTTGGTGTCCAGTTCAAAGTGTGACATGGTTTATTCAAACATTTGAGAGTTGACTTTTGTATTTTACATGAGTTATTATTTGTACAAACATGGTGCAAAGTAATTCATGATGTGTTAAAAAATGTTAGTGGCTAGCTAGTTAAAATGGGATATTGTGATTTCACAAGACTGTCTTAGAAGTGGTCATTTGAAAATGTTCAATTTGAAAAATGTGCACTTAGAGAAAATATAAAAATAAAGTGTTGCATATTGATATTTATCTGTTTCTTTATATATTTATTGTGAGAAATCATTAAGATGATCAGTGTTTCCACAAAGATAAATATCATTAATTATTAATAATAGCATAGAGTTAAAGGTAAATTGAGCATATTGGCTATTTCTGGCAATTTATTTAAGTGTGTATCAAACTGGTAGCCCCTGCGATGAGGTGGCGACTTGTCCAGGGTGTACCCCGCCTTCCGCCCGATTGTAGCTGAGATAGGCTCCAGCCCCCCCGCGACCCCAAAGGGAATAAGCGGTACAAAATGGATGGATGGAAACTGGTAGCCCTTCGCATTAATCAGTACCCAAGAAGTAGCTCTTGGTTTCAGAAAGGTTGGTGACCCCTGCATTAACTCCTTTCAAAACAAATTCCGCAAAACAGGAACAACAGAGAAAGAACATTTTCTTTTGCTTTTGTCTTTAAATTGACAAAGTGAACTCATCCTATGGCATGGACATCAATGATGAGAAAACAATACTCATAACAAACAGCACCAAAGGCATCAGCTCTGAAATTAAAGTGGGCGGGATAACCTTAGAAACAGTAAAGACCTTCAAATAGCTTGGCTGTATCTTTTCGGACAAAGGCTCCAAACCTGAAGTTTTGGCAAAGATCGCACAAACAACAGCTTCACTTGCAAAACATCTGGAAAGACCACATTATCCAAATCCTTATGATGCCGTCCCTTTCCCAGTCAGTGTTCTTATATTAGCCTACGAGACCTGCACACTCACAATAGAAATTGAAAAGAAGATTTTGGCATTTGAAATGCGTAACTACAGAAAGACTTACACAGACCATGTTACAATGAGGTCCGCAGAAATATCAAGGAAGAAATCAGATGACCTATTAGTAAATAAATGCAAGTTTCAGCAGTGCGGACATGCTTCTCACTCACCAGGCCTTGTAAAGACTATCCTGCAAGTAAGCATCCAAGGAAGCTGCAGAAGAGGGAGACAGAAGAGAAGATGGGAAGATGACATCCAAGAATGGACTGGATTAGACCTGGTAACATACCTGAAGGGAGTGGTGGACCGAGATGGATGGAGAGAGCTGGTGGCATCCTCTTTAAGTGCGCCCCAGGACTTCTGTGGAAGTCAAGGGTAAGTGAAGTGAAGAAGTCTTAGAATATCCGACTAGTGGACGATTCCATTCGTCTGATTCGACTATCAACCATGAAGTTGAATCATCTGATCGCATTGAACCCCCCCCCCTCTTTTCTCCATGGCCAAAGCCTGACCTTGGCCCTGGTGGGACTCACCAGTGATTGGACCTAAAACACTCCGCCGGGGTGTAGCTTCGACTAGCTCGCTCGGGCAGGGAGCCTCCCTTCCTGCTCCCCTCTGGCAACGGCAATGTTCCTTCCGCTGATTCACCAACGGAAACCATGTTACGTTGTTTATGTCCTCTAGACCAGGGGTCCTAATCTTGCCACCCGCAGAGACATATTTTGTGGCTTTCTAACGTTATAATTTAGTGTAATTGTGGCCTGCGCGCTTTCGGGGACGAATAGTTAAATTCTTCAATCTTGAATCCCACTTGACATGAACTACAATAACGGTACGACAGAGCAGGGCGGGGCTCAGATGGTAGAGTGGCCGTCCAAAAACTAGTCAGGGCTGTTGTGTCCTTGGGCAAGACACTTCGCCCTCCTTTTCCCCAGTGCCGCTGACAGTGGTGGTCCGAGAGATTGTGGGAGACAATTTGGCAGCCATCTTTCCGTCATCTACCCCATGGCAGCTGTGGCTACAGACTTAGTATACCACCATCAATGTGTGAATGTGGACTGAATGAATGATGGGTTCTTAGTTCTTACTGTAAAGTGCTCCTACAAGCAAGCGGATGTGTCTCTGACCATCTCCTGGGAGACTCAACAGTGTGAATATATAATTTTTTTACATGAAGTTTTATATTTATTTTGAATTAAGGTCTACCATAGTCCAGTATCACTATAGCTGCTGGTAGAAATAGTTAATTAGTTATATTAGTTACGTGGTTAAAACCTTAAATCTGAAGTGGATACTTTGTGCGGCCAAGCATCACCCAGACTCTACTTGCAGCGGGCCACGGGAAAATTGAGTTTGAGACCCCTGCTCTAGATAGTCAAGTTCGATTGTTTTCTTGGCACTCCGTCAGAGCTGAAGCCAACCCAGGCAGGGCCAATTTGAGGACCTCACCGAACTATCCAAGTGTTTTAGCCTTTTCTCTTTGACTTGGAAAAAGTCGCAAAAGAGATCTGTTTATTTGGGGATCTCCATTAGCTGTGCTGTTGCTGGCATACATGCTAACAAAAAAAATGCAAAAGACCAATGGTCGACTATAGGCAAAATCTAACAAATCAGATTTGACTAAGGACAATCGTAGTCAATACTAACGTCTCATGTGACGTAACTTCCTGAGAACCATTTGCACAACAGGGCTATTTTTCTGAAATTCATAACTCTGACAAAATAGACCAAAAACAAATGTCCACTGCAGAGTACACTGGCTCTCAGTTATACAAAGGTACAAAGGTTGTGTGACAGCAACACTTACTTTTAACACAACAGGAAGAGTACTCAGATGGTAAATTTCAAGTTCCAGTTTCTGCATAGCGGAATACCATTGCGCACATCCATCGTCATGCCTCTGTTCTGCCAGAAAATTTGGGGATTGAATGAGAATTCAGCAAGTATAGGATTACTTCAAGTGTGTGGGCTAATCTGTGATGCCACCACATAAAATTGTCAGAAATGCAAAATATTGTGACCATACTTGCCAACCCTCCCGATTTTCCCGGGAGACTCCCGAATTTCAGTGCCCCTCCCGAAAATCTCCCGGGGCAACCATTCCCCCGAATTTCTCCCGATTTCCACCCGGACAACAATATTGGGGGCGTGCCTTAAAGGCACTGCCGTAAGCGTCCTCCATAACCTGTCGTCACGTCCGCTTTTCCTCCATACAAACAGCGTGCCGGCCCAGTCACATAATATATGCGGCTTTTACGCATACATAAGTGGATGCAAGGCAAACTTTATCAACAGCCATACAGGTGACACTGAGGGTGGCCGTATAAACAACTTTATCACCGTTACAAATATGCGCCACACTGTGAACCCACACCAAACAAGAATGACAAACACATTTCGGGAGAACATCCGCACAATAACACAACATAAACACAGCAGAACAAATACCCAGAACCCCTTGCAGCACTAACTCTTCCGGGACGCTACAATATAACCCCCCCCCCCCCCTCCCACCACACACCCACCCACATCACTAGAATTTGGAGGTGTCAAGGTTGGTAAGTATGATTGTGACATGGTGACCTAGTTGCTCTGTACAATAAAGCTAGTCAATCTTGCGGTCTTTTATCTCAATTTAAAAAGACTCACTTGAAACATGAGCCCTATGCAGGTAAAGACAGAAAATTCAGGGCAAGATGCATACTTGCCAACCTTGAGACCTCCGATTTCGGGAGGGGGGGGCGTGGTGGGGAGGGGGCGTGGTTGGGGGCGTGGTTAAGAGGGGAGGAGTATATTGACAGCTAGAATTCACCAAGTCAAGTATTTCATATATATATATATATAGATATCTACATCCTGAAAATGTGCAAACAAAACTGTGTTTAGATAATTGGTACTTCAAACTTGCATAAATAAATATTAAGGAATATAACATAACTTGGCTTCTGAGAGTTTCAAAATGTAATGAATAAAATGCTAAAGTTGTTGATAAACAAGCAATTATTTTAATAATTAAATATGGTCATTTTAATTTAAAATCAATTATTTCCAAAAAGTTTATTTTAATGTATAATTCTATGGCTGGATGTAATAAGGAGTCAGGAAAAAATACAAATAAAAATATAATTAATTTTGATGTTTTTAGCAAAATATAGTAAAAATGTATTTATTTATTTATTTTTTTAATTAACAAATATATTTATTTTTAGGTAAGATAAACATAATAATACAATTTATCTCTAGTCTGGATGATTTAGTTCTTGTCACCCTGTTGTCCTCCCGTCATGAAAAAAGGCTGTCCTCACTCAGGTCCGCATGGAGCTGGAGGGGGCGTGGCTTCCAGCTCCGGCTGAAAATCGGGAGATTTTCGGGAGAATATTTGTCCCGGGAGGTTTTCGGGAGAGGCGCTGAATTTCGGGAGTCTCCCGGAAAATTCGGGAGGGTGGGCAAGTATGGCAAGATGTCAAAAATTCTGATTCTGTGTCGATGCTTTTAACACTATCCATCGACCAGCTGCATTGGATTATATCATACCTTTATGGTTACACTGTTACAAGTCACTTTAGTGGTGGATTCGGGTGCTAACCAAGACAACCCATGTGGTCTGTGACTTTTGCACCAATACTGTACAGGTAAAAGTTGTGAGAGGAGAAAGATCCACTCTCTTATCCTTATGTGGCTTAGTTTTTTGATTGAATTCTGGACTCTTAATTTACTCTCAGAGCATATTTTCAGAGTAATTTTAGGACAGTTTCTGAGTTTTTACACAGCCAATTTAGGCTGTGTAAAAACTGTGTGAAAGGCAAGCCAATTTATTAAAATATGAAAAAAAAACATTGTTTTAGCATACGTAAGTTGGCCATTTCATGTTTTTCCTGATATAACAACAATTATGCAGAGCAATACGTGTGCATATTAGCTTCTCATGTTGTAGGTGCACAAACACGCATATGGAGGGAGAGAAATGGAGAAAGCAAACAAATAAGGCCTTTACTCAGACAGTTAGTGTTCCAACTAAATGTCAGATTGGCAGATGCTCCCATCTGCTCTCTTGATGTTCATCTGTTTACCATCTTTCACAAAACATGCCCGGATCAATTATGACTCAGACAAATGTCACCTTCATGAGGGGGCTGCTCAAATGATATTTGGCTGAATGAGGCCTTGGTTGCTTGGTGGGAGAGCAATTTGAGACCATGGTGAACATTTGAACAATCATTAGGAGTGTTGAGCACATCTAGTGATTGACAGTAAGATCTGTTTTTTTGTGAAGTGCTCTGTGAAAAGAAATGTCTGCAGTGGCTTAATAGTTGGGATTTATATTTGTATGTTGCATTAATCAGACCGTCGAGGAATTTATGATGTTTTGGTCACGTCAAATCACATAAATTCAATCAAACCTCGCAAATTATGGGCAGTCTTGGAACTTTGTCCAATTCTCGCAACTTTTCCGCACATTTTGGACAATTATCACCATTTTTGCCAACCTATTGAACTGCTCAGTGGCCTTGTCGTTACAGTGTCCGCCCTGAAGGTCGTGAGTCCTACCAAAGACTATAAAAATGGTACCCATTACCTCCCTGCTTGGCACTCAGCATCAAGGGTTGGAATTGGGGGTTAAATCACCAAAATGATTCCCGAGCGCAGCCACCGGTGCTGCTCACTGTTCCCTTCACCTCCCAGGGGTTGAACATGGGGATAGGTCAAATGCAGAGGGTAATTTCACCACACCTAATGTGTGTGTGACTATCGATGGGACTTTAACTAGCTTAACTTTAATCTGTCCCCACATTCGCACTCAAACGTGCACATTAACTGTCTTGTCAAAGCTTTTTTTGATGACTTGTGTTTTTGTTTCGTTTCTAATGACACAACTCTTGTAGTCACTCGTAGCTCACTACCTGGTTCTAGCTTCAGTCTACAACGCCAAGCCATCTTGGTAATGTACACTATAAACATTTACCAACACCCCTACAGCCTCAGAACTGCCCCTACCTAAATTGGGGCCCCAAATATAATTTTATTTTGAAGCCCTCTCCGATTTTTAGACTTCTTAAATCAAACTTGAATTAATTTTGAGGCGTATTTTGTATTAAATTACAATAAAAAAAATAATGTAATGGGAAAACATTTCAAATATTTTTGGGCAGAAGAACAATTAAAACATTGGTTGTCGGCCGCGTGGACTGGGGGGATGTCCGGGCCCTCTACTCCTCCTACTTATAGCGCACACAGTCACACATATATAGGACTTTGGGGATTGTCCTGCGGGGAGGCATGGCGGGGGGTTGAGGATGCCTCCAATGGGGCTCCAGTCCTCCTTTCTTGTCCCCTGCTCGTCCATCCCTCAATCTTAGCTGCATATTAGACACTTAGGATTTGGGGGGCTTGGTTTGGTTGGGACCCACCATGACCTTGATGTCCCCCAATTTTAATCGCATTATTAGTTCCCACAAGCATACATATCTCACTCACGCTACAGTACACACATCAATAGGGACTGGAGGTCGGCTGTAACGGCTGACCTCCTAATTTTAACTACACAGTAGACACTCTGGGGGCCTTGTACACATGCATGGGGGGTTTGGGGTTCGGCGCACCCCTCATTGCCTCGTCGGCCGGCGGGGACTGCGGTCTGGTGGCCTGCCAGGCTTTTATTCATTTATTATTGTTATATATATATTTTTTATTTTTAATGTATTTATTATTTTTATTTTTATTATTACTCATTTTTATTTTATTTTATTTTTTAAATTTTATTTTTTATTTTATTTTTTTATTTTTATTTTATTTCATTTTTTTTTAATCTTATTATTTATTTGTGTGTGGCGTCGCGCGGGTCTCACTTCCTGTTGGATGGGGTCCGTGCCCGTGTGGCCCGACCTTGCGCTGTGGGGTCTCTGTTGGTGACTTGGTGTGGTGGCGGCGCAGCCCCCGTGTCTGGTCTGGATGCTGTGTCCCGGTTGTTTGGGCGGTGGTGTGTTTGTGCGGGTTTGGGTTGGGGTGGGGGGCCTTTTGGTTGGAGGGGTTGTTGGTGTCTCTTGTTTGCGTGTTGGCGTTCGGGCTGACCGGCGGGCTGGCGCCGGCTGGTCTCCGTGGCCCTGGTGGCGTGTGGTTGCTGGTCGCAGTTTTACTTTGATCGCTTTAATTTGATTGGCTGATGCTGGCTGTCTGGGGTTATTGCGGCTGCTGTTTCTGCTGCCGTTTGTTTGTGGTGTGGGCGCCCGTGGCTGCTGGGTCTGGTGCAGGGGTGTGGCTGATGTTGTGACTGGTGGCAGCGCGCGCGCGTGATGGCTGTCGGGGCTGACGAACTGTGTATATGTATGTATATGTGTGTGTATGTATGTATGTTTATATATGTGTATGTGTACATATGTGTATGTATATGTATATATGTGTATGTGTGGGTATGTATACGTGTATGTGTGTATGTGTATGTGTATGTGTGTATGTATGTATGTATGTATATTTCTGGGGGTACGCTCTGGGCCTGCCTGTCAGACGGGGGTCGACGCCTCAGGCTACTGCATCCGAACTGCGTGTCTGGAGCTCCTGGGTCCTGCTGTCCATCCCTTCCGGGTGCCCGTCTTGGTTGGGGCCTGTTGGGCCTAGTCCCTGCGTCTATTGTGGTAGCTTGGTGCTGCAAGGTATACCGAGGTGCTGCGAGTCGGCCAGTTGCTGGGGTAGTGACCTTGTTTGTCAGCATGTCTGTGATCTTCTTTTAATTCTTTTTTTTTTTAATTAATTAATTAATTTATTTATTTATTTATTTATTTTTAAAATATATTTTATTAATATTATTTTTTAATTTTTCCCCTCCCTCAGGGGGGGGGCTCGGCGGGGCGGTTGCTGGTTGTTCCATCTCCATCGTTGGGGTCCCTGCGGGTGGGGTGGGTGGTTCCCGTGGCCCTGTGCCCTGGTGGTCCTGCGGCGGCCGGTTTGGGTGGGGTGGCCGGGGGCTGGCCTCGCCGCGCTCTCCGGGGGTGGGGGGTGGGCTCGTGGGGGCCCGGTTGCCGGTGGGGCGGGGGCGGTCTTCCCGTCCGGTTGCGGGGAGTCTCTGGGTCCTTCGGGCGGGGCGTCTCGCCTTTCTGCCCGTGTGGGGTGTGGTCTCTCGCTGGCTTGGGGTCTGGCTGTCCCCTGCTTTTCTCGTGCCCTGTCCTCCGCCGGGTGCGTCTGTCTGCGGCCTGCTGCTGGCCCTTGTGGGCGGTACGGTGGGTCGGGCTCTGGGGTTCCTGTCGCTGGCCGGCTTGGCTGCGTGGGGGCGGTGGTCCCTGGTTCCCTGGGCACCACGCCTCCTGTTTGTGGGTTGGGCTCTCGGGGGTGATGGGGCCGTGCTCTGGCTCCCACGCACTCTGGGAGTCGAATGTATTGTACATGCAAATTCACGTATGCTCACATACGTACATAGGTACCTACGCTCCCACATACATACACAAATACAGTACATATTTACCTACCTAATGTTCGTACATCCACACGCACATTCAATATACAAACATACACATACACATACTGTACATATACATTCACTGTACAAACACATATACACATTCTGTACATATACATTTATTGTACAAACACATATACACATTCTGTACATATACAAGTACATATGCATACTTACACTCATGCACATAATCACGTTTCATCAAACATATATTAACGTTGTTGCCCTAGGGTAAACTGGGTGTAACACATGGCACACTGACAAAGCTTAACCTATTGTGACTATAACAATCTACAAGGTTAATGTAGGTTGCTTCTCTTTCTCCCCCTCCATTTTTCTGCATTCTTTCGTATCTCAAGTTATCATTACGTATATGTATTGTTGCATTTAAACAACTGTATTGTTGATAATAAAGGTAAATTATTGGTATTGTTCATTATCAATAGCGCTATTTCTATTGGTATTTGTATTGATCCATTTGTAGTGTAATAATGCTCATTGTCATTTCTGTATTATTTTTTATTTTTCGCTAACTGCTTATTTGCTATTACTTTTACCATCATATTTGTACATGTCATATTTGCTGATGTTGCTCTATTGTTGTTGTTGTTGTTGTTTGCTGTTGTTGTTTTTGTCTCTCTGTCTAATCCCCCTCTTGTCCCCACAATTTCCCCCTCTGTCTTCTTTTTTTTTCTCTTTCTATCCCCTCCTGCTCCGGCCCGGCTGCACTAAATGATAATATAAATACATTTAATAAAGTCAAATACAAATAAGGCAACAAGAGAAGTATCCTACACTTCTCTTTTGTAAAGTAAATCTGAACAGCCGACATGGGCATCTACATCAACTATATGATTTGCCTGAGAAGCTGGACAGGACATAAAAAAAAAAAAAAAAAAAAAAAAAAAAAAAAAAAAAAAAACATTGTTTTTAAACATATATTAAAACATTTTCCTGACATCTTTCCGGTGGGTTTTGAACCTAGTTATTCATCTTACCAGCCTAGCATTAAAGGGGAACATTTCAATCAGTTCCCTGTGGCTTATTTTATTTTTCGAAGTTTTTTTCAAAATTTTACCCATCACGCAATATCCCTAAAAAAAGCTTCAAAGTGCCTGATTTTAACCATTGTTATATACACCCGTCCATTTTCCTGTGACGTCACACAGTGATGCCAATACAAAAAAACATGGGGGATAGAACAGCAAGGTATAGCGACAATAGCTCGGATTCAGACTCGGATTTCAGCGGCTTAACACTGTCTGATAAGATAATTACTAACAACTATGAACTGGGTTTACAGCATATGAAATACATTTGGCAACAACATGCACTTTGAGAGTGCAGACAGCCCATTTCAGGCGCGCTAAGAACATATATTTTTCCACGATTTCAGCACTCAGGTTAACCATACCTAAATAGACACAAAATACTGCATTACACAAGACTACCCGAATGTACTCGAATGATTGAAAAAAATAAATGTTTTTAAGCTAAATTATTGGTAAACATAGTTTATGTATAATCATTTACGTAAAACCGCGAGTAATGAATAAAGATTTCATCAATTAATATATTCTGTAGACATACCCCCATCCGCTCTCTTTTCCTGAAAGCTGATCTGTCCAGTTTTGGAGTTGATGTCAGCAGGCCAGGGACGCTAGGGTCGATATTCTTCTCTTGATCATCTTCGGTGGCATAAGGGACGGTGTGAGCCAAGACATCCAGGGGGTTTAGCTCGCTTGTCTGCGGGAACAAACTGCCGCCATTGCTTTCCGTGCTACCGAGGCCCTTTGTCCCTGAATTGCTCACACACTCCGGCAGATTCAATGGGGGTCTGGCGGCAGATTTCTTTGACTTTATCGTTGGAAATGCATCTGCTTTGAGTGTCGCAGGATATCCACACATTCTTGCCATCTCTGTCGTAGCATAGCTTTCGTCGGTAAAGTGTGCGGAACAAACGACTGACCATTTCGTCGGCTTTCCCCACACCCTCGTATTTTGAACAAATGTCGTCCAATTTCTTGCCACTTTCGCATCTTTGGGCCACTGGTGCAACTTGAATCCGTCTCTGTTCGTGTTGTTACACCCTCCGACAACACACCGACGAAAGTGAGAAAATGGCGGATTGCTTCCCGATGTGACGTCACGTTGTGACGTCATCGCTCCGAGAGCAAATAATAGAAAGGCGTTTAATTCGCCAAAATTCACCCATTTAGAGTTCGTAAATCGGTTAAAAAAATATATGGTCTTTTTTTCTGCAACATCAAGGTATATATTGACGCTTACATAGGTCTGGTGATAATGTTCCCCTTTAATAGCTTGCCATAGCACGGGAACTCAATATTTGGAAAAATTTGACATAACATCATTCTCAGTGATGGAGCAGGAAGAGGTTAGGAAAATGTTTGTGGTTATATTTCACATGAAGCACCCTGTCATTCATTACCTGACATTTTACATTGACTTATTCACGCAAAACGGGGCCCCCAAATATTGCAGGGTCCTACAGCACATGATCTGTATATATGGCCTCAGTTCCTTGTATTTTAAACAAAAACTTCACGATATACAGGCAATATTCAATTGTAAAACATACACAGAGAATGTCTCCATACAGCGAACAATATGGGAGCCTTAAAGGAGTCAGAGAATGTGCTTTTACTACAATCTAGTGCAGGGGTGTCAAACTCGTTTTAGATCGGGGGCCACATGGAGAAAAATGTACTCCCAAGTGGGCCGGACTGGTAAAATCACTGCAGGATCACTTAAAAATAAGGACAACTTCAGATTGTTTTCTTTTTTTTTTTTAAATAAAACAAGCACATTCTGAAATTGTACAAATCATAATGTTGTTGGGGTTTTTTTACACTTACATGTTGCGGTTAATAGTATTCTATCTTTATTTGTCGTTATTTATATTTTCTGAATAAATTGGGGACGGCGTGGCGAAGTTGGTAGAGTGGCTGTGCCAGCAATCGGAGGGTTGCTGGTTACTGGGGTTCAATCCCCACCTTCTACCATCCTAGTCATGTCCGTTGTGTCCTTGGGCAAGACACTTCACCCCTTGCTCCTGATGGCTGCTGGTTAGCGCCTTGCATGGCAGCTCCCACCATCAGTGTGTGAATGTGTGTGTGAATGGGTGAATGTGGCAATACTGTCAAAGCGCTTTGAGTACCTTGAAGGTATAAAAGCGCTATACAAGTATAACCCATTTATCATTTATCATTTAAATGATGTGATAATGTTCATCAGTCAACTCATTGGTGTTCATTTTCAATTTATCCAGATTAAAAAAAAGGATATTAAAATCAAACTACAGGATGTTATTTATGTAGTTTGTTCATTTTCCTCGACTGATATACTAACATGTGGTTTATTTTTATTTTTTACATATGTAGCATAATCTACAAAGAATTGCTATTGCATCATCTAGTGGACACATTCAGAACAGCAGTTTATTTCATTAAAACATTTCGGCTCATTTTTGTACTTAGCAAACTCATCCCGCGGGCCGGATAAAACCTGTTCGCGGGCTGTACGTTTGACACCCCTGATCTAGTGTCTACTTGTAAGTTAGGTTTTGTAACTCTGTGTGGTAATAAAACAAGTAAAACATCAATATGTGTTTTCCATTTGTGTACAAATGAAGCAATATTGTGTTAGATTTGTTGAAATCCTATGCTTTTGGGGGTTAGGTCTCTAAAGAACACTAAAAACATTCATAACAAAATAATAAAATTGCAAGCTGATGCAATGTTATTGGAAGAAAAAAAAACATATTGTAGCTTTTGCCACAACTTTGTGAAAAAGCTGCTGCAAATTCAGGCATTTCAGGTTGGAACGATCACAAAAAAGGCAGATAAGTCCTGGGTTGTTTGGTGACTGCTAAGTTGCTCAAGGTGCAGCATGATCTAGAGGTGTGCTGACAGAAGTAAGCATCTAGGCATGTGCTGAGTTTTATTGGCCCTAGCTTGTTGCTTTTGAAGCGCCTTCTTTAACCTCCACAGAGCATCCGTCTTACTTGGGGACAGTGTTACTTTAAGCCAGGGATGAGTGATGTATCATGAGCCTTGAGATTGTGGCAGCCGTGTTCTCTCCCCCGAGTTTTCAATTGTGTGCGCGTGTGCATGCTGTGACACACAATGATCATATTTCATGATGAATTTATAACATCGCAGAGAATATTGATCTGTTGCCGTAGCTTTTCTTTAGAGAGAGTCATCTTCTGGGGCTTTAAAAGTTCCTCTGATCCCCATAGGTCAGGGGTCGGCAACCCAAAATGTCGAAAGAGCCATATTGGACCAAAAATACAAAAACAAATCTGTCTGAAGCCGCAAAAAAATTAAAAGCCATATTACATACAGATAGTGTGTCATGAGATATAAATTGAATTAAGAGGACTTAAAGGAAACTAAATGAGCACAAATATACCTACAAACGAGGCATTATGATGCAATATGTACATATAGCTAGCCTAAATAGCATGTTAGCATCGATTAGCTTGCAGTCATGCAGTGACCAAATATGCCCAATTAGCACTCCCCACAAGTCAATAACATCAACAAAACTCACCTTTGTGCATTCATGCACAACGTTAAAAGTTTGTTGGACAAAATGAGACAGAAAAAGAAGTGGCATAAAACACGTCCTAGAAAGTCCGAGAAAGTTATACATGTAAACAAACTACGGTGAGTTCAAGGACCGCCAAAATTAGTAGGACAAAACGGCGCTCGCCAAATACTCGAATCAGTGAAGCATGTTTAATATAAACAGTGGGATTTATAACAATTAGGGAGGTTTGTGTCATGTTTGGCCTCCTACAGAAACCATATTAAAACAAAAAATAAATTATTTCCCCTCATGTTTTTCCATTTTTCATACATCTTTGGAAAAGCTCCAGGGAGCCACTAGGGCGGCGCTAAAGAGCCGTTCTAGAGCCGCGGGTTGCCGACCCCTGCCATAGGTGGAACCCTATGCTTTTGCTCAACTTTCATCTTCCTCCTATAGTCGTCTTTCCTTTTTGTAAAGTAATACACCATCCAGTTTTTCAAAAGTTAAAGCTCTCCAGTTTCCTACTTTGTCTTATAGTATCACATTTTATTTCCCCCGTTTATCCCCCAAAGAGCTCATAAAATTACTCTCATCTTTACAGCGTTTTTTTATTATTTTTTTTAGCTTCTACAATATCTGGTTGTTGTTCCTTAATGTGTCAGGCAAGCAGTACACAAGAGAGACATTGTCGGTGTTTAATGTGTCATACCGTATGACTCTTATTGTCCCCTCAGTTGAGCCTAATATTTGGGGGTCTGATGGTGATGAACAAGACAAGATAAGGTTAAGTAAGTGGTAAACTAGTTCTGCACCACTATAGCTCATGGTCGTACACGTAACACATGTACAAGCCTGGGCCCTATGATTAATGGGATCGCAGAGCAGAGGTGGGTAGTAACGCGCTACATTTACTCCGTTACATCTACTTGAGTAACTTTTGGGATAAATTGTACTTCTAAGAGTAGTTTTAATGCAACATACTTTTACTTTTACTTGAGTATATTTATAGAGAAGAAACGCTACTTTTACGCCGCTACTTTTATCTACATTCAGCTCGCTACTCGCTACTAATTTTTATCGATCTGTTAATGCACGCTTTGTTTGTTTTGGTCTGTCATAGTGCCTGCGTTTCAACAAATACAGTCACTGGTGACGTTCACTCCGTTCCACCAATCAGATGCAGTCACTGGTGACGTTGGACCAATCAAACAGAGCCAGGGGTCACATGACCTGACTTAAACAAGTTGAAAAACTTATTGGGGTGTTACCATTTAGTGGTCAATTGTACGGAATATGTACTGTACTGTGCAATCTACTAATACAAGTTCCAATCAATCAATCAAAAGTGTGAAGGAAAAAAGACCATTTTTTATTTCAACCGTACACCCCGTCAAAAGCCTAAAGACTGACTGCACAGTTCCTGTCTTCACAATAAAAGTGCCGCTCCATCGCGCCTGCGCTTTCAAAATAAGAGTCTCCGAAAGCCTGCGCAAACAAGCTAGCAAGCTACGGAGTTTGCCGCCAATGTATTTCTTGTAAAGTGTATAAAAACGAATATGGAAGCTGGACATATAAGATGCCAAAAACCAACCACTTTCATGTGGTATTAGACAGAAAGGAGGAACTTTTTTTCTCCTCCATTTGAAAACGTGGACGTTTGTCATCACTACTGTCTGATTCCAATCAATGCAAGTCATCAGAATCAGGTAATACACCAACTTATATTCTTGTCTTCATGAAAGAAAGGAATCTATATGTGTTAAACATGCATGTATATTCATTAAAATTATTAACTATTAACATGTAAACAAAAACGGCAAAAAAAATAAATATAAATTATATACTGTATATATCTATGTATATATATATATATATATATATATATATATATATATATATATATATATGTGTGTGTGTGTATATATATATATATATATATATATATATATATATATATATATATATATATATATATATATGTATATATGTGTGTGTGTGTGTGTGTGTATATATATATATATATATATATATATAAATATATATATATATATATATATATATAATATGTGTGTGTATGTTACTCATCAGTTACTCAGTACTTGAGTGGTTTTTTTACAACATACTTTTTACTTTTACTCAAGTAAATATTTGGGTGACTACTCCTTACTTTTACTTGAGTAATAAATCTCTAAAGTAACAGTACTCTTACTTGAGTACAATTTCTGGCTACTCTACCCACCTCTGTCGCAGAGAGAATCGCAGAATTGGTCAAATAAAATGTAATTCGCTGTTAAACACGGAATGTCACGGAAAGTAACTAAAATGAAGTAATTGTGAGGATTTGTCCCGGAAACACTCAACCATGGTGTCGAATATTCGAAAACCTCTTTGCTGACGATACAAGCATTACATGTGCAGGTGACGACGTGAAGCAACTTCTGGCCTCTGTAACTGAGGAGATAATCAAGTTAAAAACTTGGTTTAATACCAACAAATTGTCTCTGAATTTAAAGAAGACCAAAATCATGCTCTTTAGCGATCGCAAAAGTAATATACCCATCAGGATTGTTATTGATGATACACCAATAGAATATGTTCAACAAAATTCATTTTTAGGAGTGGTAATAGATGAAAATATCTCATGGAAGCCTCATATAAGTTACCTGAGGACAAAAGTTGCTAAATATGTTGGAATGATGAGGAGATCATGTCATTTATTGAACACCAATGCTCTGCTGTTATTGTATCATTCATTTATTATGTCATATTTAAACTATTGTATTGAAGTCTGGAGAAATTGTTACAAATCCCATCTACAGCCTTTAAGGACATTAGGATTGTGTCCAATGTTCACTACAGACATCATTCAAATCCACTATTCATGGAGTTAAAGCAACTTAAACTGCACGATGTGATCAACTTTAAAACTGCTCAAATTATGTTTAGGGCATCCCAAAACTCTCTACCATCCAATATACAGAACCTATTCCAGGATAGAGATGCTCACCATAGTTACAGTCTAAGAGGAAACAACAAATTATATTTTCCTAAATTTAGAACAACTTTAAAATCAATGTGCATTTCAGTGTGTGGAGTCAGTCTGTGGAACAACTTAGGAGACGAGTTAAAAACCTGTTCTAACATGATTCAATTCAAAAGACTGTTTAAAAAAGAAGTACTGAAGAAGTACGAGGAGGAAAGAGAGTGATGCCCTCAGCACAGAGCGATGGGAGAGAGGTGTGTGTGTGTGTGTGTGTGTGTGTGTGTGTGTGTGTGTGTGTGTGCGTGTGTGTGTGTGTGTGTTTTGTCTCGTCTTGTCTTGTCTCATAGTAACAGTGGTACTATTGTATTGTTAGTGTACAGGAGCTTTTCTTGTTTTTGTTTGTATAGTATTGTTCTTGTATTATATTGTTTATGTTAAATGTAGAATGAGTGAGAGGGGTTGGGATATTATAAGCATTTGCTTCATCCAACCCCTTTTCAAGCCTTACATAAATGTCTTTGCCAAAATGTAAAAAAAAAAATGTGTGTTGTTGTACTGTGCAGGTTTGAAATAAATAATTCAATTCAATTCAATTCAATATCAAATTCTAATACCGTATTGACTTTAATGTAGAAAAAAAGTGTGAAAAACACAAGTCATTTTATATTCGGGGTCTAGAGATTCATACATGCAAATCAGAGCTTTTCTTCTCGTCACTTGCACCCACAGCGGTAAATTGTAGAGCTACAGCTGAAACGTTGACCTATTGGGGGAAAAAAGTGTTTCAAAGGTCGGTGGCATATTAGTAAACTTGGAGGTTAGTGTAGTTGGAGAAACTGAAGGGTTCCTGGTACGATTAGAGCTTCTGCCGTTGTGTCCTTGGGCAAACCACTTCACCCACCTTGCTCCCATTGCCACCCACACTGATGTATAAATGTTTGTGGCAAGACTCCCTTGAAAATGAAAACTTAATATCCACGGGAATTTCCTAGATTGAAGTATTGCCAAAAAAAGCATGAACTAATATGAAATATGAATTATAATTATATTATATTTTACGAACTGATAACTGTCCTTTGAATAAAACAGGTCATAAAAAAAAGCATTCCTGGAATGATGGGTTCTCACTTCTCTGTGAAGCACTTTGACTGTCTAGAAAAGTGCAATATAAAATGTAATGCATTATTATAATAATTATATTGCGATTTCAAGTGTTGTTACCAACACAAACAATTTCCCCGTGATTGTGTTAAGAGTAGAGCTGAATTTTGTCAATACTATCAGATATCGATGCACCTAAAATCAAACCGTATGTTGATACCCTTTGTTGCCCGGGATGTCATGTCTGGTTGCTGACTATGCACCAGATCAAACAAACACTCAGAGCAGACTCAGCCAAACTGCCTCTGGGTAATGTTGTAATTTTCAATGCTAACAAAGCATGCATGCCTGATAGAAAACGCTCAAATGTAAAGTAAGTCATTACTACATTACATATATACTTACATCATGTACAGTCGTGGTCAAAAGTTTACATGCGCTTGTGAAGGTCATTATGTCATGGCTGTCTTGAGGTTCCAATAATTTACAACTCTTGTTTTTTTGTGATAGAGTGATTGGAGCACATACTTGTTTGTCACAAAAAACATTCATGAAGTTTGGTTCTTTTATGAATTTATTTTGGGTCTACTGAAAATGTGACCAAATCTGCTGGGTCAAAAGTATACATACAGCAATGTTAATATTTGGTTACATGTCCCTTGGCAAGTTTCACTACAATAAGGCGCTTTTGGTAGCCATCCACAAGCTTCTGGCAAGCTTCTGGTTACATTTTTGACCACTCCTCTTGACAAAATTGGTGCAGTTAAGCTTAAATTTGTTGGTTTTCTGACATGGACTTGTTTCTTCAGCATTGTCCACACGTTTAAGTAAGGACTTTGGGAAGGCCATTCTAAAACCTTAATTCTAGTCTGATTTAGCCATTCCTTTACCACTTTTGACATGTGTTTAGGGTCATTGTCCTGTTGGAACACCCAACTGCGCTCAAGACCCAACCTCCGGGCTGATGATTTTAGGTTGTCCTGAAGAATTTGGAGGTAATCCTCCTTTTTCATTGTTCCTTTTACTCTCTGTAAAGCACCAGTTCCATTGGCAGCAAAACAGGCCCAGAGCATAATACTACCACCACCATGCTTGACGGTAGGAATGGTGTTCTTGGGATTAAGGGCCTCAATTTTCGTCCTCCAAACATATTGCTGGGTATTGTGGCCAAACAGCTCAATTTTTGTTTCATCTGACTTCACATGGACAAAGATAAGACCTTCTGGAGGAAAGTTATGTGTATGTAAACTTTTGACCACGACTGTATATACAAAAACCTTAATGGAAGTGTTTGGATGTTTTTTAAGGGTTTTATAGTCAGAAAAAGGCGGCTCCTATTGGCTGCATTGTAAGCAGACTTTTCATCGCATTTATTTGATATTTAGAATGCATTAAAAAAAATACATCCGTCATCATCCATCCCATTCATCCATTTTCTACCCCTTGTCTCTGTCTTTTATAATTGTGAACAATTGACAAAATTCCCCAAAAAGTGCATATTTTTATTATAAAACGATTAACATTTACGCATACTTGCCAACCTTGAAACCTCCGATTTCGGGAGGTGGGGGGGAGGGGTGGCGTGGTTGAGTGGGGGCGGGGGCGTGGTTAAGAGGGGAGGAGTATATTGACAGCTAGAATTCACCAAGTCAAGTATTTCATACATATATACATACATATACATATATATATATATATATATATATATATATATATATATACATATATACATATATATATATATATATATATATATATATATATATATATATATATATATATATATCCTGACAATATGTAAACAAAACTGTGTTTAGATAATTGATACTTCAAACTTGCATAAATAAATCTTAAGGAATATAACATAACTAGGCTTCTGAGAGCTTCAAAATGTAATGAATAAAATGCTAAAGTTGTTGATAAACAAGCAATTATTTTAATCATTAAATATGGTCATTTTAAATGAATTATTATGATCATTTAAAATTAATGATTTATAAATAAATGATAAATGGGTTATACTTGTATAGCGCTTTTCTACCTTCAAGGTACTCAAAGCGCTTTGACAGTATTTCCACATTCACCCATTCACACACACATTCACACACTGATGGCGGGAGCTGCCATGCAAGGCGCTAACCAGCAGCCATCAGGAGCAAGGGGTGAAGTGTCTTGCCCAAGGACACAACGGACGTGACTAGGATGGTAGAAGGTGGGGATTGAACCCCAGTAACCAGCAACTCTCCGATTGCTGGCACGGTCACTCTACCAACTTCGCCACGCCGTCCCCAATTTCAAATATGTTTATTTTAATGTATAATTATATGGCTGGATGTAATAAGGAGTCAGAAAAAATACAAATAAAAATAAAATTAATTTTAATGTTTTTAGCAAAATATAGTAAACATGTATTTTTTTTAATTTTTTTTTAAATTAATAAATGTATTTATTTTTAGGTAAGATAAACATAATAATACAATGTATCTCTAGTCTGGATTATTTAGTTCTTGTCACCCTGTTGTCCTCCCGTCATAAAGAAAAGGCTGTCCTCACTCAGGTCCGCATGGAGTTGGAGGGGGCGTGGCCTCCAGCTCCGGCTGAAAATCGGGAGATTTTCGGGAGAATATTTGTCCCGGGAGGTTTTCAGGAGAGGCGCTGAATTTCGGGAGTCTCCCGGAAAATTCGGGAGGGTTGGCAAGTATGCATTTACGAGCACATACCCAAAATCCATTCCCAGGTACCGAGATTTGGCCGAGTCAAGGTACCGATTCAAAGGTGAAAGGCAACCATCTTTACTTTCAACTCAACAGAGCAGGAGAAGTGAGTGTTGGCTGTCTAAGCCCCCTGTCTTTGTCGGCTCTAAAAGTACAACCGAAGCTGACAAAACTTATTCTGTTACCTGTGCATTTAACCAGTACGGCGACAGAGAAAAGGTGGAAAAATTCCAGCTGGCACAGTCAGGGATTACCGATTCAGACTTTTCGGAGACATCATAAGCGCAGTAGGTTGAAGAGTGTTTGCTGATAAAAGAAAAGCAAGGCACCTTCCATTACTCTAACACCGTCCATTTTGTCCCCATTATTTCACACTTCCACAGCAACAAGGCCTTTGTCACCTTGCAGTCTGCTACCTCCACCATTGTTACACAACCACCTCTCTGTTCTTCTCTCATCTTGTACATCACCTTTATCTCCTTCCCCGGCCCCCCGTCTCACGTCCTCATCCAGCTCGCAGTCTTTCGTCACTACCTTCCTCCTTGCGCTCTGTCTGCTGTGTTCTTTCATTTCCAGTGCATGAAAGATTCATCCCAACCTGTTAATAATAAATAGGAATATACAGTTGAAAAGTGCAGGAAGGCACCCTTGCAAGGATCCAAAAGACAAGCGAGGGTAATATTCCTGCTCAGTCATCCTGCTCTCGTCTCCGTTTCCTTCCCCTCTCGTCTCCCCAAAGGATGGCTTTTTGTCTGGATAAAGGCAAGGCAAAGAATGAGGGTGGATGTGATGACCTTGTTCTTGTCCCCAGTATATGGATTGTATTGTTGTAAGGGTAAAACTTTCAGTATGTCATGGCTCCAGGTCTTAAGGTCAGGACCCAAAGTACAGGTCAATTGACCATTAAAGGGGAACATTATCACCAGACCTATGTAAGCGTCAATATATACCTTGATGTTGCAGAAAAAAGACCATATATTTTTTTAACCGATTTCCGAACTCTAAATGGGTGAAATTTGGTGAATTAAACGCCTTTCTAATATTTGCTCTCGGAGCACATCGGGAAGCAATCCGCTATTTTCTCAAACACCGAGTCAAATCAGCTCTGTTATTTTCTGTTTTTTCCACTGTTTTCCGTACCTTGGAGACATCATGCCTCGTCGGTGTGTTGTCGGAGGGTGTAACAACACGAACAGGGACGGATTCAAGTTGCACCAGTGGCCCAAAGATGCGAAAGTGGCAAGAAATTGGGCGTTTGTTCCGCACACTTTACCGACGAAAGCTATGCTACGACAGAGATGGCAAGAATGTGTGGATATCCTGCGACACTCAAAGCAGATGCATTTCCAACGATAAAGTCAAAGAAATCTGCCGCCAGACCCCCATTGAATCTGCCGGAGTGTGTGAGCAATTCAGGGACAAAGGACCTCGGTAGCACGGCAAGCAATGGCGGCAGTTTGGTCCCGCAGACGAGCGAGCTAAACCCCCTGGATGTCTTGGCTCACACCGTCCCGAAGATGATCAAGAAAAGAATATCGACCCTAGCTTCCCTGTCCTGCTGACATGAGGGTATGTCTACAGAATATATTAATTGATGAAAATTGGGCTGTCTGCACTCTCAAAGTGCATGTTGTTGCCAAATGTATTTCATATGCTGTAAACGTAGTTCATAGTTGTTAGTTTCCTTTAATGCCAAACAAACACATACCAATCGTTGGTTAGAAGGCGATCGCCGAATTCATCCTCGCTTTCTCCTGTGTCGCTGACTGTTGTGTCGTTTTTGTCGGTTTCGCTTGCATACGGTTCAAACCGATATGGCTCAATAGCTTCAGTTTCTTCTTCAATTTTGTTTTCGCTACCTGCCTCCACACTACAACCATCCGTTTCAATACATTCGTAATCTGTTGAATCGCTTAAGCCGCTGAAATCCGAGTCTGAATCCGAGCTAATGTCGCTATAGCTTGCTGTTCTTTCCGCCATGTTTTTTTGTGTTGGCTTCACTATGTGACGTCATAGAAAAATGGACGGGTGTTTATAACGATGGTTAAAATCAGGCACTTTGAAGCTTTTTTTAGGGATATTGCGTGATGGGTAAAATTTTGAAAAAAACTTCGAAAAATATAATAAGCCACTGGGAACTGATTTTTAATGGTTTTAACAATTCTGAAATTGTGATAATGTTCCCCTTTAAGCATGCTGGGTTGTACTACTGTAGATGGATGCCTTCTAATTGCTTTATCATTAGCTCATGTACAGTATGTCCAAGTTAAGGCAATAATCCATTGAGAACCTACATTTCAAATTTAGGCTGTTAATTAAATGACAAATAATGGACATGTAACCAACTGAACAAAAGGCTAATTACTACTAAACAACAACACTAACGGCTAATTTGACCAACTCTTGACGGAACAACTTTTCCGTGGACTTCATATTCGACTCCTGCCTCATCGATAACACTTCTCCACATTGGTGAGACTTGAGATGTGAGTGATTACATAAAAACAACACCTGGACGTAGAGTCGGACATTCGTCGCAGCATTTTCCGATTGCTATCAGCTATCAACGGTGCGGAGGAACTCTGCGTTGGCGTGAGCTATGTGGAATGACGACGCAGGACACGTGTTGCTAACAAAACGGAATGCTAACAACACAAGTAATGACTGTTGACCTAGTTTTTTGAAAAAAAAACAAAAAAAAAACTTACCCAGCACTTGGAAGCCGATTTCTAACTTAGAGGAATTACCCAGGACGTGACAAAGTATTTCCACGCCGTAGCAATGTTGTAGTGGCCGGGTGATGGCCAGAGCAATGACGCTTGGATGGGTTACCTCAGGAGTAGAGGTGGGAATCTTTGGCCACCTCACGATTATGTTACGATTACGATTCAGGAGCTACGATTCGATTAAAACTCGATTATTGATGCTTCTTTAATTTATGTATATTCCTTTATTTTGGTTTCACTAAAGTACTTGCAACTTTTAAAAACAGAGAATGTTTAATAAGAAATTCCCATCACATTTATTAAATTAATGGAAATGTGTGCAAAACTGGAAAATAAATACCTTATGTAAGTACCTTACTCAGATCTATCAGGGAGGTGGCTCGCTGCGTCAGCCACATTTTAGAACTGTCTGCATTACTTTATTTACAATAAATAAATCGATTATTAACGTCTACTAATCGATTTTATAATGAGTTTGCGTTTGAGTTTATTTCGAACATGGAACCATACAACATGATACATCAAAATTTCCAGTTTCTCTTTTCAACATGTTCGAAAAGGAGTAGGAAGAAGCAGAGCTTATTTAATCCTACCCCTTTTCTTTTACATAACAGTTGCTAAAACTTTTGTTTACTTCCTGTTCTCAATTTATTCACAATATACTGCATAAGTAATCTCAATAAAAATAAATAAATAATACTCGGTGAAGTAAGTTACATTTCATATGATGAGATGAGTAAGATTATTTTGAGAATGAATGAATTGATGGATGGAATAAATACAGAATGTTTATCATGGTTCTTCTTCTTTGTACTTTGTAAACACTTTAAGTTTGAAGAGTTTCTTGAAGTGGATCATATTAGTACATTGTTTGATTTCTTTGCTCAATCCATTCCATAATTTAATTCCACATACATATATACTGAAGGTCTTAAGTGTTGTATGTGCATACAAATGTTTTAAACACAATTTTTCTCTAAAATTATATTTCTCCTCTTTTTTTGAGAAGAATTGTTGTATATTCTTGGGTAGCAGGTTATAGTTTGCTTTGTGTATAATTTTAGCTGTTTGCAAATTCACTATGTCGTGGAATTTCAGTATCTTTGATTCAATAAATAAAGGATTTGTATGTTCTCTATATCCAACATTATGTATTATTAGGGCCCGCAAGGCCCATTGTAAAAGGAATCCCAACGGGAGTCCTTTTACAATGGGACAGAGGACCCTATTGTTTTTCTAACATTTTATTATTTATTATTCTTTATTCTTCCGCCGCCTCTTTGAGCTGTAATTTGACCCACTTAACATGCTTCACCATATTTGACCCACACATCAGGACCTGCGGAAATTGCCTTTTAATAAAAAAACCGAACTCCAAAACTCAAAATTGCGCTCTAGCGCCCCCTAGGGAAAAACAACTAAACTGCCTGCAACTCCCACTAGGAAGGTCGAAGAGACATGAAACAAAAACCTCTATGTAGGTCTGACTTAGACCTAGATTTCATAATTTTGCATCCTTGGGCAGAAATCAACAGGAAGTTGGCAATTCCCCCTTCAAGACAAAAGACAAAAATGTACTAAAAACAGTCACTTTTGCCTCTTTGAGCTGTAATTTGACCCCCTTAACATGCTTCAAAACTCACCAAACTGAACACACACATCAGGACTGGCAAAAATTGCGATCTAATAAAAAAACCTAACCCCAAATTTCAAAATTGCGCTCTTGCGCAATTTTGGAATAAAACGCAGACAAAACTGCTCCTCGGAAGAAAAAAATGACAAAACTGCCTGTAACTCCCACTGGGAAGGTCGGAGAGACATGAAACAAAAACCTCTATGTAGGTCTCACTTAGACCTACATTTCATTCTAACTGTTCTTTTTTGTAACACCGTTAATGAATGAAGTGTACTTTTGTAGTTATTTCCCCATATTTCTTCACAATAACTCAGATATGGTAACACTAGCGAGCAGTAGAGAATATGAAGTGATTTTTGGTCTAGAACATGTTTTGCTTTATTCATTATTGACGTGTTTCTTGCTACTTTATGTTGTATATTTTTTACATGAGATTTCCAGTTCAATTTTGCATCAACGATTATACCTAGAAATTTGGTTTCATTTACTCTTTCCATTTCTATTCCGTCTATTTGTATTTGTGTTTGACTTTCTCTTCTACTGTTACCAAATAGCATTATTTTAGTTTTACTGAGATTCAACGATAGTCTGTTTTTGTCAAACGTTAATAATCGTCCATGTCCAAATTGCAATGCATCTAAAAATCGATTATTTCCCCTACCTTTATTCAGGGCTGTCCAAAGTGCGGCCCAAGGGCCATTTGTGGCCCGCAGCCCAAGTTTTGTTGACCGGCAGAATATTGTCAGGAAAGAAAAACAACCGTAAGAAAAAAAGAGCAAAAAGACATCATGTAATGAGAAAATGCTGAACTTTTGAATCTAATAACTTAGAGTACACCAAGGGTTGCATACTGAAAAGTCAATGCATACGACGGCCGTATGCATTTTCTTATTTTGTAAAAGAAAATTACAAAAACATATTATATTCACCCAAAGTTCAATATAACGCGGTCGTTGGGGTCCATAAAATCTCGATTGCGTTATTTCCGAATGCACGTTTTTTTACCCCCTTTTTTTTAAACTAATACAATGAAATGATCCCGATGTCGCAGATGTATGGATGCATTTTTTTCCAGAGGGGACACACGTCAATGATCGGCTTCAGAAACAACAACAAAAAGGTCTGTTTGCTTATTGATGCAGACGGCCGAAAGAAAAATAGAGCAGAGAACACCCCATATGACAGCATCTTGAAAGCAAACAAAGATTTGTCGCATCTGCTTTACGTCACTGCTTGTAAACGGCGAGGGTTGATGGCAATAGCGATGATGTTCACGTGACGTGAATGATGGATTGTGCTCCCACGTCACAGAATGGGGCGGGCACCATGGGCGTAGGAACAGGGGAGACAGGGGAGGAGGGGGGGTCATTTCCCCTCAAATATTGGAGAAAGACGCATTTGTTCCTCCCCAAAAAATATACCGTGAAAGTATACATGCTTGTATTTTAAAAGTCATGTGACTTCCTTCTCCGGCTGTAAATGTGGGGGCGGGAGAGGGAAAGACAAAGTGCAGGTTGAGAGGACACCAGCAAGCAGACGGTCTCTTGAGAACGTTGCCATGAATATTGTTTGTTTATAACATCTTGCCGTTTGTTAATATTCATATTTAGAAACCATGTCTTTTGAGTTTAATCATCTTAATTCTGGCATGGTCCATTATTTAATTGCTAATATCGTCAGTGTTACCAAATAATGTAAATACTACCGTATTTTTCGGAGTATAAGTCACACCGGAGTATAAGTCGCACCTGCCGAAAATGCATAATAAAGAAGGAAAAAAACATATATAAGTCTCACTGGAGTATAAGTCACATTTTTGGGGGAAATGTATTTGATAAAAGCCAACACCAAGAATAGACATTTGAAAGGCAATTTAAAATAAATAAAGAATAGTGAACAACAGGCTGAATAAGTGTACGTTATATGAGGCATAAATAACCAACTGAGAACGTGCCTGGTATGCTAACGTAACATATTATGGTAAGAGTCATTCAAATAACTATAAAATATAGAACATACTATACGTTTACCAAACAATCTGTCACTCCTAATCGCTAAATCCCATGAAATCTTATACGTCTAGTCTCTTACGTGAATGAGCTAAATAATATTATTTGATATTTTACGGTAATGTGTTAATAATTTCACACATAAGTCGCTCCTGAGTATAAGTCGCACCCCCGGCCAAACTATGAAAAAAACTGCGACTTATAGTCCGAAAAATACGGTAGTTAATGGGTAACACTTTAGTATGGGGAACATATTCACCATTAATTAGTTGCTTATTAATATACAAATTAGCAACATATTGGCTCTAAATTAGTCATTATTAAGTACTTATTAATGCCTTATTCTGCATGGCCTTATTATACAACCAGTGAGCCATTAACTAAGAGTCTTCCCTCACTAACCTCAGAATTATTGCTAATTAGTAACCCTAACCCTAACCCTTATATGTTCCCCTAGTGTCCAAATAACTCTAAATTAAGTCTTTGTTACTGAGAATATGTTCCCCATACTAAAGTGTTACCAGTTCATTTTTTGTTTTGTTTTGTCATCCCCTTCCAGATCGCAAAATGCCACCACTAAAAAAAAGAATGAAACAGCAGCAGGATTTACTTCATTTAAAAGAGAGTAACGTCAGTGTGAGTAACAACACAAAGACAACACCTATTTATTATCGACCATTCATCAACATGTATAAAATGATATTAAATATGATGTGTAATTATGTCGTAACAGTAGAATGCATACATAAAGTAGTGAGGCAGGTGAAGTGAAGTGAATTATATTTATATAGCGCTTTTCTCTAGTGACTCAAAGCGCTTTACATTGTGAAACCCAATATCTAAGTTACATTTAAACCAGTGTGGGTGGCACTGGGAGCAGGTGGGTAAAGTGTCTTGCCCGAGGACACAACGGCAGGGACTAGGTTGGCAGAAGCGGGGATCGAACCTGGAACCCTCAAGTTGCTGGCACGGCCACTCTACCAACCGAGCTATACCGCCTCATAAGTAATGAAAAGGTGGAGCGACTGAGGAAGCTCAGCCTGTTATTAATCTTTAACAAACAGTTTTGTCTTAACATGAGAATAACTAAGAAGGGAGTGTCAGGTGGAGCTTCAGGGTGTAAGGAATTATTTCAAAATCATATTATTGATTATAATAACCAATGAGAACAGCTGATGATTGATGTCAAGTAAATTTGTATTATTATGTAATAGTTTGTAGAGTATTATAGGGTTTGGGTTATGTTTTTAAGTCAAATGCTAATACAGTATAACACCATACTGTATGTAATGTTGTCTGTTGTAAATACGTTGATGCCATGCAGAAACATCATTGATTGGCGTGAGGCAGAGAGTCAAAGTGAAGGAGAGACGGCAGCAAACCGACAGGTAAAAAAAAAAAGAGTAACATCAGAATCAGGTTTATTTGGCCAAGTATACTTGCATATACAAAGAATTTGTCTTTGGCAGTTGTTTGCTCTCTAAACATACAACAAATAGACAAATATACATTCACTGAGCAAGCAAGTAATCAAGGTGCATACTTTACAGCAAGACATATACTAGTCGCCTATCAACATTATTTACAAGTAAGACTTTAAAAGATTTGGTGCAAAGTACAAATATATACATATGAGAAATATATAGTGACAAAAAATGGGGAGATGCAAAAAAAGCCAGGTGCACCCTGGCGTACACAGTAACAGTGGATATTTTACAGGGAAATTGTATGTAAATTGGTGTTGCTTGCTTGTAGTAAGTGTAGTTCAGTGATAATGTGTGACTTTCACTCAAGTTCTGTCTAACAAAACTTTAAGTTTTCGAGAAAAGTGATACAAGGACTTTCCTTGGCTTCATTATGATGCAGTACAGAAATTAGATTTGTGTTCTTATTGTAAGGCAATTGCCAGGGCATACTCAAATGTTTTTTTTTTGTAAAATCAGAGCCCACCTTTATCATTTCTGGATTTAAAATTGGAAAAAAGCTATGGAAAGATTTAAAGCACTCAAAAATAGGCATACACATCGGCATGCTGTCTCTGTGACTGTGCAAGAAAGTCAGCCTACAAATGCACACTTGTCCAGTGCTTTGGCAATTTAATGAGCAGACAGCAGATTGTGTCTGGGAGAAATGATATCCATGTGTAAGTGTGTGTGTGTGTGTGCACTTGTCTCACCATCCTTGTGTGGACATACACTTGACAAACCAACCTTTCTGTGAGGACCTTTTGACTTGTGAGGACATGTTCCTGGTCCTCTCAACTACAGAAGTAAACATTTTTTTTTTAACTTTGTGTGTTTTGCATTCTGAAGTGAGGTTGCAACTCTCTACTCTATCTAGTGGTAGATATATATGTTTTCCATTATTCTAGCTATAGTGGAAAGGGGGGCCCTCCCAACCTACTAACCAAACGTGGGTCCACACAAAGTAGGCAAGACATGTGTGTGTGTGTGTGTGTGTGTGTGTGTGTGTGTGTGTGTGTGTGTGTGTGTGTGTGTGTGTGTGTGTGTGTGTGTGTGTGTCCAATGTTGAACCCGTTCCTATGCCCATGGTAAGCACTATTGTTAATAGTCGATAATTTTGTTAAAAAAAACCGCAGTTGACTCTGGAGGGAAAATACACCTGATGTCCATGGCACGACCGCGTTTTATAGAACATCGCGTTATATCAAACGTTTCCTGTATATTTAAAGACAAAACTTTGTGTCAATTTTGTGTTATAAGTGACAACATGTATTATTAGTAGTTTTTCCAATAACATCATGCCTTGTTGCTCTTTATTCTTCCATTCTTACTTTTTCTTTACCGGCAATATTCTGCGAGTCACCAAAACTCGACCATGGGGCTGCAAATAGAGCCTGAGCCGCACTTTGGGGCGGTATAGCTCGGTTGGTAGAGCGGCCGTGCCAGCAACTTGAGGGTTGCAGGTTCAATCCCCGCTTCCGCCATCCTAATCACTGCCGTTGTGTCCTTGGGCAAGGCACTTTACCCACCTGCTCCCAGTGCCACCCACACTGGTTTAAATGTAATTTAGATATTGGGTTTCACAATGTAAAGCGCTTTGAGTCACTTGAGAAAAAACGCTATATAAATGTAATTCAATTCACGTCACTTCACTTTGGACACCCCTGCAAAAACTAATAAAAATAATCGTTGTCACCTATAACATAAAGCTGACGGTAAGTTGTGTCTTTAAAGGGGAACATTATCACAATTTCAGAAGGGTTAAAACCATTAAAAATCAGTTCCCTGTGGCTTATTTTATTTTTCGAAGTTTTTTTCAAAATTTTACCCATCACGCAATATCCCTAAAAAAAGCTTCAAAGTGCCTGATTTTAACCATCGTTATATACACCCGTCCATTTTCCTGTGACGTCACACAGTGATGCCAATACAAACAAACATGGCGCATAGAACAGCAAGGTATAGCGACATTAGCTCGGATTCAGACTCGGATTTCAGCGGCTAAAGCGATTCAACAGATTACGCATGTATTGAAACGGATGGTTGTAGTGTGGAGGCAGGTAGCGAAAACGAAATTGAAGAAGAAACTGAAGCTATTGAGCCATATCGGTTTGAACCGTATGCAAGCGAAACCGACAAAAACGACACGACAGCCAGCGACACGGGAGAAAGCGAGGACGAATTCGGCGATCGCCTTCTAACCAACGATTGGTATGTGTTTGTTTGGCATTAAAGGAAACTAACAACTATGAACTAGGTTTACAGCATATGAAATACATTTGGCAACAACATGCACTTTGAGAGTGCAGACAGCCCAATTTTCATCAATTAATATATTCTGTAGACATACCCTCATGTCAACAGGCCAGGGAAGCTAGGGTCGATATTCTTCTCTTGATCATCTTCGGTGGCATAAGGGACGGTGTGAGCCAAGACATCCAGGGGGTTTAGCTCGCTCGTCTGCGCGAACAAACTGCCGCCATTGCTTGCCGTGCTACCGAGGCCCTTTGTCCCTGAATTGCTCACACACTCCGGCAGATTCAATGGGGGTCTGGCGGCAGATTTCTTTGACTTTATCGTTGGAAATGCATCTGCTTTGAGTGGCGCAGGATATCCAAACATTCTTGCCATCTCTGTCGTAGCATAGCTTTCGTCGGTAAAGTGTGCGGAACAAACGTCCAATTTCTTGCCACTTTCGCATCTTTGGGCCACTGGTGCAACTTGAATCCGTCCCTGTTCGTGTTGTTACACCCTCCGACAACACACCGACGAGGCATGATGTCTCCAAGGTACGGAAAACAGTCGAAAAAACGGAAAATAACAGAGATGATTTGACTCGGTGTTTGAAAAAATGCCGGATTGCTTCCCGATGTGACGTCACGTTGTGACGTCATCGCTCCGAGAGCGAATAATAGAAAAGGCGTTTAATTCGCCAAAATTCACCCATTTAGAGTTCAGAAATCGGTTAAAAAAATATATGGTCTTTTTTCTGCAACATCAAGGTATATATTGACGCTTACATAGGTCTGGTGATAATGTTCCCCTTTAAATCTCTTTTTAGCATGTTTTTATACATCAAAATGGCCCCTGCATACTTTGACTTTTCAGGATGCTCTTGGTGGAAAAAGTTTGGACATCCCTGTGTTACCTGTAAGTAATGCAATCTACAATTCAGTTGAACACACTCAAGGCTACTATATTGGGTGAAACAAGTGTAAAGGGGACTATATGGGTGTTCTTTATTGTTTAGAGGGCTTTTACTGTGACGCTTGGGTCGCATGATAGCGAAGATTGTGATTTAAAATGCAGAAGGCAGCAGGAGACAGGGTGCAGGTATGAGATATTGATTAAACCAAGACAAAAAACACTAAGGCACTGGGCAGCGAGGTGCGAGCCAAACAAACACTAATGCAGGAGGGAATGCACAAAACCAAGGACTATTAAGAAACAAATTTACTTGGAAGCCTCAGACGAGGGTGCAGCATCCATAGAGAATATAATCTACCGACAAAGACCGCAGCACCAGTTGGACTTAAATAGTGACTCAAACTCAAAACAGGTGCGTTGGGAGACAAAATAAAGCTGCTGCAGGAGACTTAAAATAGTGGAACTACAAAATAAGTGTGCAGGACAGGAACTCAACATTAAACATGGAAAAACACTAACAATCTCAAAATAAGGCAACCTAACAATGTTGTTTTTTTTTAAAGGTTGTAAAAAGTATTATTTTAAATCCTGTAACTATGAAATTATCCATCCATCCATCCATTTTCTACCGCTTGTCCCTTTTGTGGTCGCAGGGGGTGCTGGAGCCTATCTCAGCTGCATTCGGGCGGAAGGCTGGGTACACCCTGGACAAGTCGCCACCTCATCGCAGGGCCAACACAGATAGACAGACAACATTCACACTCACATTCACACACTAGGGCCAATTTAGTATTGCCAATCAACTTATCCCCAGGTGCATGTCTTTGGAGGTGGGAGGAAGTCGGAGTACCCGGAGGGAACCCACGCAGTCACGGGGAGGACATGCAAACTCCACAGAGAAAGATCCCGAGCCCGGGATTGAACTCAGGACTACTCAGGACCTTCGTATTGTGAGGCGCATGCACTAACCCCTGTTCTACCGTGCTGCCCTAACTATGAAATTATTTATTTATATTTTATTTGTTATTTATATCATGGAAATGTTTTTATCACGGGCATGCCGGTACCATTTAACCATGAGGGATAACAGCATATCGACGTTTTGGTTTAACAAGCTAAAAGGGGAACTGCACTTTTTTGGGAATTTTGCCTATCGTTCAAGAACACATGTCTTTTTTTTTTTAATAGGATCCATGATAAAAAACACTAGCAAGGTGTTGCAAATAGGAGTCATTGTTGTCGCCTTCAAATACCTCTAAAACAGTGGCCCTTAACCTTGTTGGAGGTACCGAACCCCACCAGTTTCATATGCGCATTCACCGAACCCGAACTGTAATCATAAAATGATGTTATTATTAGATGTTGTTGGCCAATAAATGCATTAAAATGTAATATCGGAAATTATCGGTATCGGTTTTTGTATTATCGGTATCGGTTTTTTTTGTTTTGTTTGTTTGTTTGTTTTTTATTAAATCAACATAAAAAACACAAGATACACTTACAATTAGTGCACCAACCAAAAACACCTTCCTCCCCCATTTACACTCATTCACACAAAAGGGTTGTTTCTTTCTGTTATTAATATTCTGGTTTTAATATATATCAATACAGTCTGCAAGGGATACAGTCCGTAAGCACACATGATTGTGCGTGCTGCTGGTCCACTAATAGTACTAACCTTTAACAGTTAATTTTACTAATTTTCATTAATTACTAGTTTCTATGTAACCGTTTTTATATTGTTTTACTTTCTTTTTTATTCAAGAAAATGTTTTTAATTTATTTATCTTATTTTATTCATTTTTTTTTTTTTTTAAAGTACCTTATCTTCACCATACCTGGTTGTCCAAATTAGGCATAATAATGTGTTAATTCCACGACTGTATATATCGGTTGATATCGGTATCGGTAATTAAAGAGTTGAACAATATCGGAATATCGGATATCGGCAAAAAGCCATTATCGGACATCCCTAGTTATTATTTTAAAGAAATACTAATAAAGGTATATTTTACAAACAGAAAGTTACAGGAATGTACACATGATCCCATGTTTACATCTCATTGTGCAACATGTGAATGTTTTAGTGGGAACTAAATGCGATATCTGAAAGGGGTACACACTATTTCCAAAGTAGGACCCCCCTCCCAGACATATAATACTAGTACACAGCTCATGAAAAACAATATGTTATAGTCAAATCAAATCAAATCAACTTTATTTATAAAGCACATTTAAAATTTACCACAGGGGTCATTGTAAGTGGGCCAAAACACTTATATTAGAAAATAATCTCATGGAAATGACTGCTGCCATTTGATTACAATAATAAAACATTTAACTTTATATTTAGTCAGGTTTGGGACAGGTGTGCTGCAGGTCTGACGTTGCTCATATGTGCTCCACTGAATGCTCAAGGAGTTTTTGCGTTTGCTCACACATATGGAAAATTAGAGGGAACATTGTTTGGGGGGTGTCCATAATACGCCGACAGGGAGAAGTTTTTATTCACACGATGAGTCGGGCGTGTCTTGACCTCCGCAGCGGAGGCTCTGCCGAACCCCTGAGGCCGACTTGCCGAACCCCGAGGGTTCGATCGAACCCAGGTTAAGAACCACTGCTCTAAAACAACTTCAAAACCCTCCATCAATGTTTTAAAAACACACTGTAAATCTATATATAATGTTGCAACAGACACGTTCATAACAATATGTAAATTGTTCAATGTTTACCGTATTTTGATCATTTTAATCATTGCCGGAATTAGTTCTTCGGCGCATTTATTTCCATTTCCATAGCAGTGCACTGCCGACTTCTGGCAACAAATGTGTGTTCCTACTTCTGGAAACAAAGGAATGTGTGTGTTCTAATCATGGCAGACTTGGTAACTGACAACAAAGACCAGGTTTGGACAAATGAGGAGTCACAACCTTATATTTTTAAAGCTGAACATACGGAGGCTGAACTACTACTTCTAAAAGCGAGAACGAAGGAAGGGTGAGACGTTGGAGCAGATGGAAGCTGAGGGAGTGAGGTCGGCGTGACTTTGACGCTTCAAATGTGGAACTTGGAGTCAAGCTATGTCAACATAAATGGAGTGCTTACCCAAATAAACTGGAAAAAACTTCCCCGGACAGCTGGACCAAACGTACAACTGTCCATCGAGTGAGTCACACTTTAATATTGATCATGATACAGGCAGCACATCACCATACATCTACAGTGCATACAGTGTTGAGCTAGCTGTGTACGAATAAAACATGAAATGTGGGCTAATACTTGACAGATACTGTAATATTATTCATGTTTTTCAGTCAGTACAGATTGAAGTCTTATAGCATTGTGTTGTGCATTACAAACTCAATTGTGTTTAGTGTTGACATAGAAGCTAGCTTATCTCTCCGTAGCTATCTTTTACGGCAAATACCAAAGCATGCCGATGTGTTACTACGCTAGAAAAAGAGTTCCTCAGTGTTCACTCCTGCAATAATGCCGCTAAAGCTTTGTATATAAAGGTTATGGAACATAAACTAAGTATTTTTCAAGTTTTTTTTAATGCATGTTTAAAGTGATTTAGGAGGTAGAATTGATTGATCCCATTAGCTACATTGCTAGCCACCAAGAAAGCGAGAAATAAAAAAACGCTTTTTTCTTCTTGTCTTTCGTAATGATTGTGAACAATGGGCAAAATAAAAAAAAGTGCAGTTTCCCTTTAACACCATTAAAAATATATCCATATGGGGTTTTTTTTTTATACTCCCATTGCCTTTAGATGTACAGTCGGCCGCTGTTTGGTCAGTCGTTCAAAGCCAGCAGAGCAAAAGATTACAAAGCATGATTTATTCATCACGTATTTACTACAAGTCATTTAAAGGTTGTTGCATGGGAAAGCATTGCAGTGACCTCCGTACCTGGTTAATAATCACAGCGGGAGGAAATGATGAGATGGTATGGAAAAAACGTAAACAAATATTGCAACCGCGTGATTCATTAGCGTGTTATTGATGTAAGATGTCTGTGCGTGATGGACTATAATGTATGCATTAAACTGCTGTAATGTAAAGACTGTATGTGGACTTTGTATAAACAGGACTAACGATACAATAAAGCAAAGAAGCGTCAAGGTTAGAGCAGCTCAGAAATGCATTGGATACGCTACATGCCCCATGATCATCCCATCAACTTAGGCTGACGTGGCGGAGAGGACTGAGAAATATTATAAAGCGATTTCATTGACATGCAATGTGACACTTGTGGGGAAAGAAAAAATAAAAATACGGCAGCCATTCACTCATCTTCATTAGATCCAGGGAGCGAGAAGGGTATGCTAAAGTTAAACAGACCAGAACATGCAAGTAGCACAAAGACCAAGCCACAACTTGAGGGGCGGCATAGCTCGGTTGGTAGAGCGACCGTGCCAGCAACTTGAGGGTTGCAGGTTCGATTCCAGATTCCGCCATCCTAGTCGCTGCTGTTGTATCCTTGGGCAAGACACTTTACCCACCTGCTCCCAGTGCCACCCACACTGGTTTAAATGTAACTTAGATATTGGGTTTCACTATGTAAAGTGCTTTGAGTCACTAGAGAAAAGCGCTATATAAATATAATTCACTTCACAACTTGAGTTATTAAATTTGCCTTTTTTGTAGAGTAATATTTTCAAGTTTTTAATTTGTCAAAGGGGAACTGCAGTTTTTGGGGAAATTTGCCAATCGCTCACCATCATTATGAAAGACATGACGACGCATATTTTTTATAATAACATTTAATATTTACGTATTTTGCTCATTTTAAAGCATACGCAGTACAGTAATTAAAAAAACGCATCACAACGTTCGCTTTTTTTCCCAACATCATTATTACTCAATGCAGACTTCATGAGAATCAACAAACATAATAAAACATCACTTACTGTACAATATCTGCTGTCATTAGAATACCGACTGCTAAGATGTTCATATATTCCCATTTAGATGAAGAAGGACTAATAATCCTCGCGAAGAAAAAATACTTTTTATGTCTTTCTTCTATGTCTAAATTGGATGCCGAAATTGACCAATTTGTCGGATTATGTCCTCATCCTTCTACTAAGGGGGGTGGAACCAAGCGTCTTTTTGTGTCGTTCTTGACGTTTCCTGGTCTAAATAAATATGTAAAATGGGGCGGCGTGGCGCAGTGGAAGAATGGCCGTGCGCGACCCGAGGGTCCCTGGTTCAATCCCCACCTAGTACCAACCTCGTCATGTCCGTTGTGTCCTGAGCAAGACACTTCACCCTTGCTCCTGATGGGTGCTGGTTAGCGCCTTGCATGGCAGCTCCCTCCATCAGTGTGTGAATGTGTGTGTGAATGGGTAAATGTGGAAGTAGTGTCAAAGCGCTTTGAGTACCTTGAAGGTAGAAAAGCGCTATACAAGTACAACCCATTTATCATTTATTTAAAATATGTGACGTATCATATTGAAATTGTACACATGTTTGAAAATAAACTTCGACCAAACCAAACTAAATTGGATGCCAAAATTGACCAACTTGTCGGATTATGTCCTCATCCTTCTACTAACGGGGTAGGAACCAAGCGTCTTTTCGTGTCGTTCTTGACGTTTCCTGGTCTAAATAAATATGTAAAATATGTGACGTGTCATATTGAAATTGTACACATGTTCGAAAATAAACTTCGACCAAACCAAACTGAATTGGCTGTCAAAGTGGACCAAATTGTCGGAATACATCTTCATCCTTCTACCATCCATGTGAAAGGCATGATATATGGTCTACAATAAAGTTTGACGAGCAAGGAAACGAGGAAGCAGCTCACCAGTCGGTCATGTCAACATTGACACAAGCTCGTGATCACAAATTCCTCAGCAAATTCACCAAAACGTCACCGTGGACTTATCGAGTCTGTTTAGCTGACTGGAGAGCTGGCTTCCATAGCTAATGGGTCCATGACTATGACTTCTGTTTTTTTTGATCAGCCGTTTTACTGCCGAGTTACAGACACTGTTTGGAAACAATCACGGCACCGTTATAAATAGATTAACGCTTATAATAACAATATCACTACTACTTGGTTAATATTCAGCTTGAAGTGTAAATGGACTATTGTTGATGCTTTTTGGTTGGTTTTAAATAATAATAGAGGACCTCCGATTGGCTCTGCTGTGAGCAGACTTTTATTTACGTTTATTTACGAGTTAGAACGCATAAAAAAAAATAGATCATGTCTTTTATAATGATTGTGAATGATAGGCAAAAAAAAAAAAGTTCAGTTCCCCTTTAATGGTATGGGAATGCTATAGACTTGACGCACCATCTGAGCCGTTCTCCCGCTGATGTGATGTTTCATGCTTGTTTAAGCACAGATTGCAGAAATACGAGTCACGTTGTGTCCTCCAGAAGTGAAGGAAATGATTGTGGCCTTGCGGGCAACGCTGCCTGAGACAGACTATACGCCATGAATGTGGCAGTGAAGCATTAAGATGCTACGGAGCGAGGCGTTCACTTGTTCTTCTGTTGCAGTAAACTCGGGTATAGGACGGCGGCGGCGCCCCGTGACAAGCAGTTAAAGTGCTGCGAGTATGATAGATGTCCCCGCCTCTGTCAAGAAGCACTGACCTTGTAGCTTCATTTTTCCATCCAGTCCCGTTTTTTTTTTCTTTCTTATCATCATAACTTGATATCATTAATGCACAGACGCAAACATTTTGTTAGTGCTTAGAGGTGTGCATTCACAGACCTCTGACATACTGTCAAGTGCACTTCGAGAACCTGCAGGATTGCTGTTGACCGCCTTCAGACACGAGTTTTCGTGCCACAGTGACACAATCTTCTATCCACGACTTACCAAGCTATTACTTTTAGCTCTATACGACTTAGATCAAAATCAAGCTGAGAGAGATAATCGTGTTCGGGGCTTAGAGGACAAACTGTGAAATCCTGTAAAGATCTGAAGAGAAAAAGACAAAAGCAGGCTTTTTTTGTGATTGTTGCAGCCTAAAATGTCAAATTTTTTGGCAGCTTTTTTAAAAAAGTTGCAGCAAATTGGAATATTCTATTCCGCTTGTGATTATGTGTTTTATTTTTATTTTTTATCAATGTGTTATCTGTAACCTTAACCACAAAGCACAGGATTTCAACAAATGTAAAAAAAAAAAATCCTAAATTGCATATTAAATTAAAACATTTGTATTTTAACAATGACAACAATTTAGTCTCCCCAGGATTTCGCAGGCTTTTATTGAGATTCATTTTCACAAGAATTATGATGTGAGGTGGAAATAAATTTTAAAGAACACTTTCACACTTAAGACGACACTCCAATGTAAATACTCTCAAGGGACATGACAATATAAATTACAATTTCTCTACCAGTTGTGCATTGACTACTCTAAAGTACCGTGTTACCTTAAATTGCGAGTACCCTACAATATGAGTATTTTGAGATACGAGCTGTCTCTCATCTTTTTGTTATGCTGTAAATTGCGAGCATAAATTTAAGTGACAAGTTGATTTATCTTTGCTGGCTCACACACACTCTATAACAATCTTAAAGGGAAATTGCACCTTTTTTTCGAACTTAGCCCATCGTTCACAATCCTTAAGTAAAACAAGAACCCATACCATAAATTCCGGACTATAAGCCACTACTTTTTTCTTACATTTATAATATGGTGCGGCTCCTTTATGGATTTTTTTTTTTTTTCGATTAATAATCCAAATACTTTAAAAACAAAACAAGCAAACTCACCCAGAAAGAGTTTTATTGTTAGAGCTATGGCGTTATATTATGGATGAGTTTGCTGACTGCGGGTGTCCTTCCATTTACGGTAAGTGTTTTTTTTTTCCGTCAAACTGAGTTCCGTGTTCATATTCCATATAACTAAAACTATTCATACTTACTAAACCAACCCATGTGTGATGTCTATAGGGGTGTTTTCATGCATAGCTGTACGTGCTATCGTAATGTAATGGCGCGTGCATCGTTAGCATGAGCTAATATGCTAACACATGTACGAGAGTCTGCGTTAGTATTATTAACTTACAATGGCATATTTTTTGTATTGTTTCAGTTTCCCAAATTCCTCAGCAAATTCACCAAAACGTCACCGTAGACCTATTGTGTCTTTTTAGCTGATTGGAGAGCGAGCGTTCGCATGGGTTTATGGCTATGACTTCTGTTTTGTTTGATCAGCCGTTTTACTGCCGAGTTACAGAAACTGTTTGGAAACAATCATGGTATGTAAATAAACATTTACAGAATATTACTGTGTAAATAACTCATTTCACAAAGTATATATCTGCGGTTTATAATTTGGTGCGGCTTATATATGGAATTTATATTTTTCTTCTCAAATTTAGCGGGTGCGGCTTATATCCCGGTGCGCTCTATAGTCCGGAAAATACGGTATGTTTTTTTATGCACTCTAACTAGTGAATAAATGCGATCAAAAGTCTGCTTACAATGAAGCCTATGGGAGTCGCTCTAGTCTGCCTATAAAGCACTCTAAAAAAAAACCTTTAAAACAGTGATTCTCAAACTGTGGTACGTGTACCACTAGTGGTATGCAGGCTCCATCTAGTGGTACGCCAAAGATGTACTTGAATAAAGTACAGTGTCTGATTCTCTTATATTCAAACATAGTGTTACATTTCAAACTGTGTGTAATGTTAAACTGGCTAAAAATCAAAAATATACTTGTTAAATAACACCTCTACTTTGTTTTTAATTAATACTTAGGCCTATTTCAATGTTGTTCAATATGGTGGTATTTGCAGGGGCCAAATTTTTTCTGAGGTAGTACTTGGTGAAAAAAGTTTGATAACCACTGCTCTACTGTTCCCTTGACACCGCTTGCAAAACGACTCAAAGGCCGATCCAAACTTAACACACACAATGGAGCATGGCTAGATATGCACGCATTCCCCCACTCCCACCTCATGCCTTTTCTCCCGCTTCAACCCACACGGTGTGAAGGACAACAGAGCAGTGCCCTAGTGGCTGGCAGCTTCTGGCCGGATGCCTGCCCCCTTCCCTCCTATTGCAAGTCTTGTGGTTTCTGTGTAAAATGTTTATGTGTGCTTATCGGCTATCAAGTTTTCTACTCTGCCCCAGAGTTTTTTGTTTTTTTTTTTGTCATACAAAATACAATCATGTGTGCTTACGGACTGTATCCCTGCAGACTGTATTGATCTATATTGATATATAATGTAGGAACCAGAAATATTAATAACAGAAAGAAACAACCCTTTTGTGCGAATGAGTGTAAATGGGGCGGCATGGCGTAGTGGGTAGAGCAACCGTGCCAGAAACCTGAGGGTTGCAGGTTCGCTCCCCGCCTCTTGCCATCCAAAAATCGCTGCCGTTGTATCCTTGGGGGGGACACTTCACCCTTTGCCCCCGGTGCCACTCACACCGGTGAATTGAATGATGAATGATAGGTGGTGGTCGGAGGGGTCGTTGGCGCAAATTGCAGCCACGCTTCCGTCAGTCTACCCCAGGGCAGCTGTGGCTATGAAAATAGCTTCCCACCACCAGGTGTGAACGATTGATGGGTTCTACATGTAAAGCGACTTTGCGTACTTAGAAAAGCGCTATATAAATCCAAGTTATTATTATTATTATTAAATGGGGGAGGGAGGTTTTTTGGGTTGGTGCACTAATTGTGTTTTTTATGTTGATTTAATTTAAAAAAAAAAAAAAAAAAAAAAAAAATATTTTTTTTCTTGTGCGACCCGGTACCAATCAATCCATGGACCGGTACCGAGCCACGGCCCGGTGGATGGGGACCACTGCTCTAAAGTACTCTTTACTTGAGTACAGTTTTTGGCTACTCTACCCACCTCTGTTGCTAATCCAATGGGAGCCTCCTAGGTTTTAAATGTTACTAGTTATTGAATATAGTGTGCATCTAAACTGACTTGAGCATCGTCAAATACTTTCATTTTGCCTTCAAGGGTCAATGTGCCAATTGGCCTCCGGCCATTTTTAAGCGTAGAGCAGCACCATGAGTGAAGAGTTTAGTCTGATGCCGCCATTTCTAAAGGTAGTGGAGATCATCACACTTGACTGATGGCAACTAGATGGCCTTGCAGACATGGCAGAGGTCACATGAAACCACCCTGTAGCGGGCCAAACCAAACGACACTCTGGGTACCCCTGGAGTGTTTATTCCAGGAGCCAGACCTGTTTATTGACCTCTGTAGCGGTCAACATGAGTATCTTTGGGTGTTTGCTACAGAAGTCAGACAATGAGTGGAATGTGAATGAGCTGAGGGAATGGGCTAAAAATGATGGTAAGGAATGGACCAGACTGTCTGTTTTGTAAGATTGAGGTCTCAGCGCCGTTTGATGAAGATGAAGTGAAGTAAAAAGAATCAATAAGATGCTCGATACGTTCCTCAAAAAGAATTGATAGCCAGGTCCCCATCCTGAGGGAATAATTGGTAGCGATATAGGCAGAATATTGTGAGCCTCTTCAAAGCTTCGGTCAATTTGAAGTTAATTGACTGATAAGGGCGAGCAAGATGCAATCAGGTTAGATCCTAACCGCAAAAGGGACTTAAATTAGTCTTTTTGTAGGCCAACATTTAACCAAGGGTGTGGAAAAGCCAGAATGCCATAGAGAATAGGCTCAACACTTCAACCCGTATGGATACCTATAAAGATTGAGGAACAAACATGGAAACAACCACAATGTATTACTCTCTGAAACCCGAGAAATGCTAACAGATACCACGGGATCTACCCTTTCTCCATGAATAATAAAAGTGTATCATCTATGCATTTCATCACACTAAATTGGAGATAAATCCTCATTGGAAAGCCACTGAACCAAAGACATGCAAAAGGAATATCGATCAAAACACAGCGTAGGGTCATAACGATCCTGCTTGACTACACACCATAAAACATAGCTTCATCAAGGCGCAATATTCTCTTAGGAGGGACGGCGTGGAGATAATGTGGATGTGTTATGTATGTAAAAATGGTGTGCATGAGCAGCGATCTTGGTAATGAACAACATAATTTCGCATCATTATATGGGAGATTAATTGTCAGAGGGATGGACATAAAGGTCTGAGGGGAAATTAGACCATATCTATGAATACCTACATGCTCATCTGGATCATTTACTAGTTGTCATTAGTTTTCACTTGGCTGCCTTCATCTAATCATTTCGGCCAGCAATGATGTCAAAATCTTGTTTGACCTCGTCAAGGTTCATGTCCAACCATTAAATCAGATGTCTCCATTTGCTATTGTGGGGATATGCTGCTGTTGTTACTATTAGTAATTCAATGTCACCCCAGTTGTGCAAAATACACTTTTAATGATTAGAGTGATATGTGTCTATAGAAGCTGTTTATGAATAGGATTGGGAAATATTTAAATTTAGACAGTTCCGGTTCTCAACAATTCTCGATTACCTTTCTTTTCAGAGGCAGGGTCAAAATTGTAAGAATTTCTAACAACGTTATTTTCAAAAAGTATATAAATATCAATCCTTTGAACTTGTATATAAATATTAAGAAGTTTCTTCCCAAAGACTACACTTACACAAAATGTTCAATTTGTTTTTTGAAACCTCTTGAAAAAAACATTTACACATATCCCGTTGTTTATTTGTCAGAGACAAGGATGTTCCGATCAGGCTTTTATGCTGCGATACTGATCACATGTAGAAACTGTAGTTTTTACAATGTATTTATGGTGAGTGCTATTGTCAGTGTAACGATATCAACACCGTATTTAAACTAATTGCTTGATTTTATTACATACAATTGTTTGAAAACAAAGTCAGTAGTATACAATAACTTTAGTTATTGTATACTACTGACTTTGTTTTCAATAACAATAACTTTAGTTATTGTATACTGACAGCCACCGGTTTGAGCTAGGAAACATGAAAGATTGGATGTATCCTCATAGAAGAGGGCAGCTTCAGTTGAACGGCTGTAGGGTTGACAATCGCGTCGACAGGAAAAGGGCCAATAAAACGTGGAGAAAGTTTACGAGCCTCATTCCTTGTGGGATGTTCCGTGATGATAACCAGACCAACTGTTCTGGTTGATAGGCTGGAGCAGGAACTCTGTGACGATCAGCCAACACTTTGTTGCGTTCGGCCGTACGTAGGAGAGCAGCTCGCGTTTCCTTCCATATCTTTTGACACTGACGCAGATGATGTTGGACAGATGGCACGGCCAACTCCTGTTCCTGCTCAGGGAATAGTGGTGGTTGATAGCCAAGAGAGGCTTCAAAGGGGGTTAAACCAGTAGCAGAACTCAATTGTGACTTATGGGCATACTCGACCCAAGAAAGATGGGCACTCCACTGAGTCGGGTTGTCTGCAGCCACAAATCTTAGTGCAGCTTCTAGCTCCTAATTTGTCCGCTCCGTATGGCCATTAGTTTGGGGGTGAAAACCAGAGGAAAGACTGACTGCCGCTCCAATTGATTTACACAACAGCCGTCATACATGAGAGGTGAACTGAGGTCCACGGTCTGAAACAATGTCCACAGGCAGTCTATGTAGACAAAAGACATGATCAACAAGGAGATTTGCAGTTTCCAATGCTGTCGGCAGTTTGGGTAGAGCAACAAAATGACAGGCTTTGGAAAAACGGTCAATAATGGTAAGTATTACTGTATTACCTTGGGACAGTGAAATATGAGACCATGGTCGAGAAGGTAAGGGGAGCGGCTGGAGAAGTCCAGTGGGTGGACGGTGTGAAGACTTGCTTCGGGCGCAGACAGAGCAGGCAAGGACATACTTCCGTGTGTCAGCATTCATTGAAGGCCACCAAAATCGACGTTTGAGCAGGTTGAGTGTGCGAGTTACTCCAGGGTGGCAGGAAAATAGAGCAGTATGGACCATTGCAACAATTGAGGGCGGACAGAATTGGGCACATAGAGACGGTTATCGGGTCCATTACCTGGATCGGGTTCTGTGCGTTGAGCTTCCTTAACCTCTGCTTCAATCTCCCAAGTAACGACTGCAACAAAGCAGGTAGAAGGAAGAATGGTCACTGGGTCAGAGGAGGTGTCAGAACAGAAGAATTGGCGAGAGAGGGCATCTGGCTTGATATTCCTGGAACCTGGACAATAAGTTAGGATGAAATTGAATCTGCTGAAAAGAATGCCCACCTGGCTTGACGTAATTTAAGTCTTTCGGCAGTTTGAAAATAAGAGAGATTCTTATGATCAGTCCAGACGATAAATTGCTGTTCAGCTCCTTCAAGCCAGTGCCTCCATTCTTCTAGTGCCAATTCGATGGCCAAAATCTCCCGATTTCCTACGTCGTAATTCCTCTCAGTCTGCGATAAACAACAAGAATAGAAAGCACAGGGGTGGAGCTTGTCATCAGAGATAACAACGCCCCAACTCCAGAGTCCGAAGCATCTACGGACAGGGAATTTCTGCGGCTTCAATTGCTGGTCTGTGAACAGTTTGAGGGAATTTAGATCGACCAGTCTTCTCCCGGCGGTGCTCACGTAAACGGTTATCTAAATGAATCACCAATGAAATGAGTGAACTGACACATGTTTCTTTGTCTCTGCAAGCCAATTCATCTTTTAGCTGTTCGTTAAGACCCTTGATAAACATTTCCATAAACGCCTTGTCATTCCATCCTGAATCAGCTGCCAATGTTTAAAACTCCATAAAATAATCTGCAGCACTACGACTTTTCCTGCTGTGGAGTTAGGAGACGCTTTGTTGCACTGCCATCATAATTTGTTTGGTCGAAAACTTGCCGGAAACACTCAACAAAGTCGTTAAATCTCCTGAGTGGATTCTTGGAATCTTCTGCCTCTGCCCATGTTAACGCCCTGCCACGCAGTAACCCAACCATAAACAAAATATTTGACTTATCTGTAGAAAAGGTTGTTGGTCTGAGTTGAAAAACATTGGAACACTGCAGAAGAAAGCCTCGACAGCTGCTCAGATCACCATGAAAAGGCTCAGGGTTTGGCACGGGAACTTCAGGAGTTGTGGCAGAGGCGTGAGGTGAGGCAAGGGGCAAAGGTGACTGGGCAGAGGCTGTGGATGAAAGATGATTAGTCAAAACAGACATTTGATTCATTAGCTGACTCATTTGTGATACAAGATCCTGATTTCCTCAGAGAAGATGGCTTAGTGTCCGTTTATGCAGGCCAAGCAGGATGCCTTGATGCAAAACAGTTTTTCGGATTGACGCAGGTGTGTCATCATCAAGACGATCCGCTGGATTCATAAATGCCAGTTCGTTCTGTTGTGATATAAAAAAGAATCCATGTGCAGATCCGTAGAAGTCTCTGTTTAATAACAAAAAAATCACTGGAGAAAATAAATCAATTGTAACAAAGGTTCAGCTCCAGGAAAACCGGGTCAAAATCTGTCCTCCACCGCAGACAACGGATGAACTGGCACCGGTTGAGTGGAGATCCAGGGTTTAAATATGGTGGGTGATTGGAGACAGGTGGGCTCAGATGACTGGCAGCACACCTGAAACTAACGACAGGGTATAGAGACTTACAGACACAAGGGGGAGGAATAGGAAGACAAGAGGAAAAAGAGCAGGAGAACCGCCCTCATGACAGACCTATTACATGCAAAGTGAGATATGTCAAGCCTTTTAGTGGTTATAATTTTGATGATTATGGCTTATAGTTTATGAAAACTTTGAATTGAAAATGTCAGAAAATGTAATGTTTCAAAAACCATAAGCCATGATGATCATAATTATAACAAATAAAGGCTTGAATGTAGTGAGTTAATATCACATATTAGTTTCACATTTGAAGTTAATTGCTAATTTTATGAATTTCACCTGTATAATAGAATGACTGAGAGAAAATCTGGTTGCCGGAAACATGCAACTTTTTTCTGACCACAATTGAACGTTCACCTACAGAAAATGAAAACTTTTGACCACAAACTTAGTCGCTGCTCCGTGACATTTGTCAAGCGGCAGACGTGAACTGGGGTGAATACTGCCTGTAATACCTGTTGTATTCAGATGATATGCTAGTGTTACTACTGTTGGGATGAGATCGGGGCGGTTCAAAACGTGGCTTTCATTAATAACTATTGCATGCTGTGTTCAAATGTTTTAGCATATTGCTCGCATGTCCTCTTGATGAACTAGCAGCCTTATAATTATTACAAGCAGCGCAATTGCAATCTTTTCTTGTAAAATGTAGTCAACTGAAGAACGTTCGTTGCGCCCCAGACTCTGCCATTTTAAGATCTGACGTCACTACGCGACGTCATCCCCACCCAGAAGGATAGATAACTGTTTGAATAAATGGCAAGTGATTCCAAGGAATCGATACACTGGGAACCGGTTCTGAACAACAACCGTTTTTTGATTCCCGTCTGTAGTTCCAGCAAAAGTAGGACCCGAATGTTTATTTTACCCTCATATCTCGGAAATCCTGACCTCCTTCACAGGGCTGCGGGCCCTTTGTGGCACGGTTCCACAATGTGTATGGCGATAAACTGCTGTTAGCTGCCTCTGTGAGCGCAATTTCAGTCGACAGATTGACCATCGTAAATAAGAATTGATGTTTAAATAATTTTGACACTTACGATCGAATCAAAATATAAGTACAGGTTACTATGATGCCCAATGCCCAACCATTTCTCAATTTTTGAGCGACAATGCCAATTTTGAAGATCTGGGTTTCCATGACGTCATCAAGGGAAAGCCTTGTTCTGCATGGACAGGATACCACCTTTTTAGGTAGATGAGCCAGCAATGTGCATACCCTCACTATGTGAAAAAATCAGGCTTTGCTACACATCTAAATATAAAGCCCTAAGCTCTGCCAACTATCCGTTAGCTACAGGCTTGGGAGATGAGTCTGATCATTTAGTTTTTCTTCCGCAAATATGCTAAGGATATTGTTGTTGTTAATATGTGAGTGCAATGTTAGCACTGTGGCTAGCATTTTATGCTAGTGTTGCTAACATGTGTGTCCTCCTGTCCCGTTTTCTAATGTTACTTTGCTGTGTGTGATGTATGACATCAATTATGTTGAAAATACGATGCATTTGACAATAGCACATCTTGGAGACACACACTCTGTTGAAACAAGTGTGGACAAACGCAACTCATTAGCATTAAAACTGTTGACCCACAAAACAGTGTGTTTCCAGTAGGACTTATTTAAACAACGTTGAAACATATTTATATTTTTAATTTTTAGCATCAAGACTAGATTTTGGACAACTGTGCAAATAGAACTTGATAGGGACATTTTTTGTTTGTTTTCTTAGTGTAGTTTTGCATCTAGCTGATGTCCACTTTGTTTGCTCGTGCTCTACTGGAAATGGAATCTTTACAGGCTAGTGTGTTCTCGTGCTCAGCTGGCCCTTCATTTATTCTTTGCGAGTCGAAGAGCTCTTAAACAGATGTTGCCTGTCGTCCTGCTTTGACTTCCATGCCACATCTGCCCAGTACTTGGTTGCAGCTGTTTCCTTGCCCTTTGAGATAAGGACACGCAATTGTGCACAGTCCACGTTTTTGTGTTCGGCTTTTTAATGGGCTGTAGGAGTTTAGGGTGCTGCTCATCAAGATTCACAACAAAACCCCTGATCTGGTGTCAAAGTCAAAAGAAACCTTTGCTTATAGGTATCAGAGCACAGCGCCCCAAATAAAGAGGCTTGTCAAGTCTGTGGTGCGGTTGAGAGACGTCTCGAGGGGACATGTGCATGTCTTGGTTTTCTTACGGACCAATTACAATGACTGATAACAATCGAACATGGGACAAGCGTTTCGACAGGGCTTAAGAAGCAATTAAGGTAGCGGAGTAACAGTCAAAGCCACAATACAAACATCCGTCTGTTAAGTTCAGCACAGAACGGATTTTTTTTAAGAAGAAGTCCTGAGAGAGGTGGAATGGTGTTATTTAGCTTTTGATCAATGACACAAAAGCTGTTAATCACACTTTGCAGAGTTTAATAGAGAATGACAGACAACCTGAAGCACCTGTTGCCAGACACCAGTAGTAAACCGAGCAAGATTCATCACCTGATATCAATTTAATCAATGCTTATTTTTGACTACAAGGATATTTTGCCATACTACCTGTTACTCCAAGCAGAGCAGCCGTGTTGTTGGATGCACAGATTGTCACATGTTGCGGAAAGTGGATTCACTTATGGGGCAGGGGTGAGTCGAGGTTCATTTGCATGAGACAAGACTGTCCGTCCCCTTCGCCCATACCAGCTGCTCTAAACAAAAATGCTTAGAAGGTGTTTTAAGTGTGCTCTTATTCTTGATAATTTTGGTACTCCAACCAAAATATCCATCCAACCATCCATTTTCTACCGCTTGTCCTTTTTGGGGGTCGCGGAGGGTGCTGGAGCCTATCTCAGCTGCATTTGGGCGGAAGGCGGGGTACACCCTGGACAAGTCGCCACCTCATCGCAGGGCCAACACAGATAGACAGACAACATTCACACTCACATTCACACACGAGGGACAATTTAGTTGCCAAACAACCTATCCCCAGGTGCATGTCTTTGGAAGTTTGTTGCCGGAATGCGGAATTACGTTGTTATGGGAATGGGAAATAAATGCGGCCAGGAATTAAGTTCCAGTATTGCTTAAAATAACCAAAATTCGGTAAATATTGTACATATTACATATTGTTATGAACGTGTCGGTTACTGTATTGAAATATATATATATATATATATATATATATATATATATATATATATATATATATATATATATATATATATATATATATATATATATATATATATATACACACACACAGTATATATATATATATATATATATATATATACAGTATATATACAGTATATAAATATTCAGTATATATATATATATATATACAGTATATGAATATTCAGTACATATATATATATATATATATATTCACACACACACACACCTGCAATATATATACACACATAAATATATACACACACACACACCTGCAGCATCTTTTGTATATAAAACGTTGATGGAGGGTTTTTAAGTTATTTTTAAGGGGGCTTTGAAGGCTAAAATGGTGACTCCCATTTGCCGCATTTTGCAAGCGTTCATCTTTAAAATAAAAAAATTAAAAAAAAGACGTGTGTTCTTGTCTCTCATATGATTGTAAACGGCCCTAAAAAGTGCAGTTGCCCTTTTTAGGCCCCCTGTAGTGTTGTCAACCTTGGCACGTATTTAATAGTTCTGGACTAAAAAATTATGCCTACAGTTTAGCGATTTTAGGCTTTCTTTCTAACAAGTTTCAGCACATTTTGAAACATATAAGTTTAGCTTCAAAATGTGGGCGGGCCTGCATCAGCCTGCTGACATCATTTTACCAAATATAATTTTGTGTAAAATGTGTTTCAACCAGTTAGAAACAGTCGTGCATGCACTAATAACATCCCACTTGAACTACTGTAACTCTATATACATTGGCAATAATCAGTCTTTCAACGCCTGCTCACAGGAACAAGGAAAAATTACCACACCACCCTTGTACTGGTTTCTCTCCACAAGCTGCCTGTTGTTTTGGGAATTCAGTTCAAAATGTTATTTTGTTTTTAAATCCCTCCATGGGCTGGCTCCACCATATACTGTATATCTGTTCTATTTATTCTGCAAACCTCGGTCAGAGCTCTCAGGTCATCTGAACAGTGCTTTTTAGAGTGCTTAAGGTTGAGACTGAAGACTCGAGGAGATAGGGCATTTACGATAGCCCTAAACACTGGAAAACTGTCCCTCTGAATCTCAAAGCGGTAACATCGCTCGATACTTTTAAATCTTTTTTAAGAACTCACTTATTTGTGCTGGCGTTTCACACAAGCTGAGCTGGACATGTGTATGGACATTTTTATGTTTTGTTTTATATCCATTTTTAACTGTGTTTTATATATCAAATGTTCTGTACTTATTGGGATTTTCATTATTACTATTTTTCATATTTTACCCTTCTACAGCACTTTGGGGCAGTAGTCTGACCTTGACCTTGTTTTTGTAGCATGTCCATCCCCAATCACGATTGTGGAGGGGGGCGTGGTCTGCGGGCCTGCCGCAGAGCGGGGTGTGTAAGGACCGGCCTCGAAGCACAGCTGGCAGGTGATTGGATTACCCAGCTGGGGATGATCAGCCAATCACCTGTCATGCTTATTAGAAACAGCCGGGCCGAGACACGGTGGTTGGGAGTGGGAGTTCTGAGCAAACACGCGCTGGACATGAACATACTGAAAAGTTGTGGAGCAGAGTGCTGTCCTGGCGTGTGCATACAAAATAAAAGATTGTTCAACCCAGACTCCCGGGCTTCCGAGAAGTGGTATCACGGTCTGGAGAACCCACAAGAGGGAAACCCTCACAACGATATTTCTGTGCAGAATTAGAAGAAATTATCAAATGTGTCTGCCAGATGCATTGCAGGTTGTAGCACTACAACTAAAGAAGGGGTCAACCTGCATACATTTCCAAATGATGGAAATACAAGGAAAGTATGGACCTCTCCTGTCAAATTGACTTGCGAGGGGAGTGTCATTTGAAGCAGTAGAAGCATTTAAGTCCCATCTTAAAACTCATTTGTATATGCTAGCCTTTAAATAGACCCCCTTTTAGACTAGTTGATCTGCCGTCTCTTTTCTGCTCTGCCCCCCTCTCCTGCGTGGAAAGGTTATTAGGTGACCACAGATGACGCGCTAGCTGTTCAAAGTCGGGACCACTCATCTGTGCATCAGTTGGGGACGTCTCTGCGCTGCTGACTTGACTCGACGTCCATTGCCCCGGTCACCCAGGGTGGGGGTCCCCACATCTGCGGTCCTCTCCAAGGTTTCTCATTGTATCCCATTGGGTTAAGTTTTTTTCTTGCCCTGATGTGGGATCTGAGCTGAGGATGTCATTGTGGCTTGTGCAGCCCTTTGAAACACTTGTGATTAAGGGCTATATAAATAAACTTTGATTGATTTGCAGCCATCATTTTAATAATTCGGACTTTGAAGAAGGAGGGTTTCTTTCACATTTTGGATGTAAAAGATTGAAGCCAAATGTGATCCCAAAAATCAGGAGCACCCTCAAGTCAGATCCTACGGAAAAACAGAGATAAAAGAGCAAACGCAGCGCTCAAAAATGTTTGACACCTAAACAGGGAGTCCTTGGCATTGGACCGGACAGGATGGCAAGGTCGAATAAGAGATGGCACGGACTCCTTTGAATGGAACTGGGTGACGGAGGCTCAGCAAAGTTGTGAGCTATGCAAATCTAAAGCAACCAACCTGCTACCCGCCCAAAGAGATCATCTTTGTCCAATTTGCGACAGAATGTTCCATGCCCACGTTGGACTGACCAGTCACACAAAACACAGACACTATCACTGCGTCTATGTGATGTTTTTGATCTTTGTCGACTACAACTGATGAACAATATTTTGCGTTCTCTTCTATTGATTTTTTTCCTAAGGATGCTAGAGGAGATGTTTTTCTTTCCAATGCTTGAGGAGATGCTGAAAGAGCTTGAGGAAACACAGGCTGTGGTGTCTATGGAAGAGAAGATGGAAAAGCAGGGAAGTCTGAAAAGGATCCCTTTTCAGGAGCAAAAAGGAAAAATAGGAGAACTTGTTAGTAAAATGTTGGTCGTCTGGACACTTTGGGTCCTTTAAGGCACCTTAAAGGCCTACTGAAATGCGATTTTCTTATTTAAACGGGGATAGCAGATCCATTCTATGTGTCATACTTGATCATTTCGCGATATTGCCATATTTTGCTGTAAGGATTTAGTAGAGAACATCGACGATAAAGTTCGCAACTTTTGGTCGCTGATAAAAAAGCCTTGCCTGGACCGGAAGTAGCAGACGATATGCGCGTGACGTCACAGGTTGTGGAGCTCCTCACATCTGCACATTGTTTACAATCATGGCCACCAGCAGCGAGAGCGAATCGGACCGAGAAAGCGATGAATTCCCCATTAATTTGAGCGAGGATGAAAGATTCGTGGATGAGGAAAGTGAGAGTGAAGGACTAGAGGGCAGTGGGAGCGATTCAGATAGGGAAGATGCTGTGAGAGGCGGGTGGGACCTGATATTCAGCTGGGAATGACTAAAACAGTAAATAAACACAAGACATATATATGCTCTATTAGCCACAACACAACCAGGCTTATATTTAATATGCCACAAATTAATCCCGCATAACAAACACCTCCCCCCTCCCGTCCATATAACCCGCCAATACAACTCAAACACCTGCACAACACACTCAATCCCACAGCCCAAAGTACCGTTCACCTCCCCAAAGTTCATACAGCACATATATTTCCCCAAAGTTACGTACGTGACATGCGCATAGCGGCACGCACGTACCGGCACGCGATCAAATGTTTGGAAGCCGCAGCTGCGTACTCACGGTACCGCGTCTGCGTATCCAACTCAAAGTCCTCCTGGTAAAAGTCTCTGTTGTCCCAGTTCTCCACAGGCTAATGGTAAAGCTTGACTGTCATCTTTCGGGAATGTAAACAATGAAACACCGGCTGTGTTTTTGTGTTGCTGCAAACGCCCGCAATACACCGCTTCCCACCTACAGCTTTCTTCGTTGCTGTCTCCATTGTTCATTGAACAAATTGCAAAAGATTCACCAACACAGATGTCCAGAATACTGTGGAATTTTGCGATGAAAACAGACGACTTAATAGCTGGTCACCATGCTGTCCCAAAATGTCCTCTACAATCCGTGACGTCACGCGCAGGCGTCATCATACTGAAACGTTTTCAGCATGATATTTCGGCGCAAAATTTAAAATTGCACTTTAGTAAGCTAACCCGGCCGTATTGGCATGTGTTGCAATGTTAAGATTTCATCATTGATATATAAACTATCAGACTGCGTGGTCGGTAGTAGTGGGTTTCAGTAGGCCTTTAAAACTGTTTTAATCCAAAATTAAGCGCACGCCACAGTCAGTGTTTTTAGAGCAGTCATCACATCTTTCTTCAAAATTGATGTTATGTGTTTATGTATGTTTATATGAAAAGAAAGTAAGCAAGAAAGAGAGTAGCCATAGCAACATATAACTTAGGTGCAGACAAATAGCCTAATATTTTTTTTACAAGGCCGCCTTCTGGTGTAAATGTCACTGGATTGCCACAGCCTGCATGCATTCTTTCCTCTTTCCTCGCTAATATGTATATGCACAACACTCCAGATGTGTTATACGTTTGTATTAAGACCTTGGCAAAAAGAATCCCTGCAGCGCTCATTGCCATTCTTTGTGTCATATACAGTAAATGAGAGAAGAAATAAAATGCATTTTTTGAATGTCTACTTTTGTTGTTTTCCATCGCTGGTTTCTTAGCTTGTTTGCAGGATGAAATATCCCGGGCTGTTTGTGTCAGAGGAATAGTTTGACATGGTCATGTATTGTGTTCTCCCTAAGGCAAAAAGGTTGGGGGTGGAAGGTAGTTCCCTGTGCCAGGCAGTGTGCTAATGAGTCCCTAGCCTTTGAGCTTCGTGCCAAAAGATGAACGACAGAACAGCAAAGTAAGTATTAAGTCATGAGTGATGTGCTATTGGGCCTTTATGTGGCAGGAGGTTGTGAATGTGTACAATATACTGTTGCTGTTGAATAAACAGATATCTCCAAATTGGATCAAACTATTTTTGCTTTGGGCAGTTTTGCCCATTCCTCTTTGCAGCACCTATGAAGCTCCAAAAGGTTGGATGGGAAGTGTTTGTTTTCATCCAGGATGTCTCTGTACATTACTGCATTCATCTTTCCCTTCTTTAGTTCTATTGCTACAACCTGCAACAATGCATCTGGCAGGCATATTTGACAACTCCTAATTCTGTGTGAAAATAACATAATGTACCAAAACACATACTACACAATATGTAATTGCCTCCAGTTTTCTGTAGGTGACATCAGCAGGTTGATACAGGCCCACTCATATTTGGGAGCTAAAAGTAGTCGATCCAAAATGTGCTAAAACTCGTTAGAAAACAAGCCTTTAAAGACTTAGACTAGACTTAGACTTCCTTTTTATTGTCATTCAAATTTGAACTTTACAGCACAGATAAGAACGACATTTTGTTACATAAGGTCATGGTAGTGCAGGATAAAAAAGCAATAAGGTGCATATATAAATAAATAAATAAATATATATAAATAATGTATAAATATATATAATAAATAAATATATATAAATATATATAAATAAATAGATTACTGTACAGATAAATATATTGCACTTTTTCACATGCGTCCACGTTTTATGGATGCATGTTATATTGTCTTTTTTATTCCAGCGAGTTAATCCATTTTGGGGGGTGGTTGAGGGGATAATTTAATTATGATGCGTTTAAGAGTCTTACGGCTTGAGGGAAGAAGCTGTTACAGAACCTGGAGGTTCTGCTTCGGAGGCTGCGGAACCTCTTTCTAGAGTCCAGCAGTGAAAACAGTCCTTGGTGGGGGTGGGAGGAGTCTTTGCAGATTTTCTGAGCCTTGGTCAGGCCATTAATGTGTCTGGTTTGGGGGAAATTTGACCTGTAGACATCATTTTTAGGTCCGGAACTATGGAAAGGGTACCGATGTTGTCAGCATTAGAGGGGCCCTTTTAAGATATTTTCCAAAAACACAAAATGCGAAATTACATATTAAGAGATAAATGTACACATTTGACGTATTCGTGCAAAAAAATAAAAAATGATTCACAAAATGCGAAGTTATGTGTATAGCAGGGCATTATTTAAAATAAGTCTATAGATTTAGTAAGATTTTGTTGTTGTTTTTTGTGATAGAAATGGGGAAAATGTGTAGTGACATGTTTTCAGTGATGGGCTACATGTAGCTAAGCTACGTAGCTTAACAACATTTTCAAGTAACGTACTTTCCGTACTATAAGGCGCACTTAAAATCCTTTTTCCCCCCGCAAAACTCGACAGTGCGCCTTATACCCGGTGCGCCTAATGTAAGGAGCAATTCTGGTTTTGCTTACCGACTTCGAAGCTATTTTATTTGGTACATGGTGTAATGATATGTGTGACCAGTCAAACATAAGAGATACGTGTAGACTGCAATACAATGGCAGTCACACACAAGAGATAGATGTAGACTGCAATATGACTCAAGTAAACAACACCAATATTTTATATGTTCCATGGAAAATATAGAACATTACACAAAGCGCTCAATCCATCAAAATGTTTTAGTACGACTTTGGTAAACTATGAAGCCGCACCGCTTGATGGATTGTAATGTGCTTTAACATACAAGTATTGTTATGGTGTGCGTATAAGGTAAGACATATTATCTGGCGTTTTGTTTCGCAATATTATACAAAAGAGACTTTTCTTACCTTCTGGTACCTGTTGATCTGTATTTGGGATCTGCTTGAGTCCTGAAAAATTGTGGGCATCCGGTGCGCCTTATATATGAAAAAAGATCAAAAATAGACCATTCATCGGCAATGCGCCTTATAATCCGGTGCGCCCTATGGTCCGGAAAATACAGTAGTTTGCCGGGAGCTTCACTACTTTTTTAAACAAGTAGCTTTTCCTGTAGCTTATCTATTTTTTAGACCCGTGTAGCAAGGTAGCTTACATCAAAGAGATAAAATGGACTGCGAATCCAGAAAATATGTAGAAAATACAATGACCTGGATGAATGAGAACATCCAAACATAGGGAGAAAATCTAAGATGATTGGTTGGTGTTCGTATGATGAGTCACAATTGGCTAAGGTCAGGGCAAAACATTACGGACTGGCCAATCAGAGGCAAGATAAGGTGGGTCATCGAAACTAGTAAGCAAAATTATAACAAACACGCACTCATGTCACATGACAACAAGGGAGTCAGAGACAGAGGGACGCTTCAAGCTGACTACTCAAAAAAAAAAAAAAACATACTTGAAAATGGCAGATGGATTCTCACCCCCAGATTAGATTTATCCTTTAGTACTGAAGGTGACGTCCAGGAAACCCACAATAATGCATGTCCTTGGCCATATTTAGACAAATGTATGCGTTAAAAGAAAACAATGCCGAAAACCTTAGTTTTTAGTTGTTTACTCTGTAAACCAAAGAATTAAGTTCATGAAAAGTTTGACTGCACATAGCCATTATCATCTGTTCCCAAACATCACACAAGTCATTGTTTTTTTTTGTTTTTTTACTGTAGGTAGAGAAAATTAATAACATAAGGGTGGGCCAAAGAAAAGGCAAACTAAATTAATACATACAGTGGTGTGTGGGCACCCTTAGAGGTAGTTGTAGGGTGTCCCCAACTAAATGACAGATCGTTAATAGTAATGGATCCTTATTGGGTCCAATTGTACACTCTCTGTTACATTAACATTGATATTATATATGTGGGCCCATGGATATAAATGCCGCTAAATGGTGGTCTGTAGCATGACATACTGGGGGTCATTATGTATATATATATATATATATATATATATATATATATATATATATATATATATATATATAGTCGTGGTCAAAAGTTCACATACACTTGTAAAGAACATAATGTCATGGCTGTCTTGAGTTTCCAATAATTTCTACAACACTTATTATTTTGTGATAGAGTGATTGGAGCACATACTTGTTGGTCATAAAAAACATCCATGAAGTTTGGTTCTTTTATGAATTTATTATGGGTTTAACAAAAATGTGACCAAATCTGCTGGGTTAGAAGTGTACATACAGCAATGTTAATATTTGGTTACTTGTCCCTTGGCAAGTTTCACTGCAATAAGGCGCTTTTGGTAGCCATCCACAAGATTCTGGCAAACTTCTGGTTGAATTTTTGACCACTCCTCTTGACAAAATTGGTGCAGTTCAGCTAAAATTGTTGGTTTTCTGATATGGACTTGTTTCTTCAGCATTGTCCACACGTTTAAGTCATGACTCTGGGAAGGCCATTCTAAAACCTTAATTCTGGCCTGATTTAGCCATTCCTTTACCACTTTTGACGTGTGTTTGGGGTCATTGTCCTGTTGGAACACCCAACTGCGCCCAAGACCCAACCTCCAGGCTGATGATTTTAGGTTGTCCTGAAGAATTTGGAGGTACCGTATTTTCCGCACTATTAGCCGCACCTAAAAACCACAAATTTACTCAAAAGCTGACAGTGCGGCTTATAACCCGGTGCGCTTTATATATGGATTAATATTAAGATTCATTTTCATAAAGTTTAGGTCTCGCAACTACGGTAAACAGCCGCCATCTTTTTTCCCCGTAGAAGAGGAAGCGCTTCTTCTTCTACGGTAAGCAACCGCCAAGGTAAGCACCCGCCCCCGTAGAAGAAGAAGCGCGCGGATATTACGTTTCATTTCATTTGTGTGTTTACATCTGTAAAGACCACAAAATGGCTCCTATTAAGAGACACGCGTACAACGCAGAATTCAAACTCAAGGCAATAAGTCACGCAGTAGAACACGGAAATAAAGCAGCACCAAGAGAAGTGAACATAAATGGTGCGTAGGTAGAGGAAGCAACAAGATGACCTGCGCCACTAAGACAGGGAGACAGCGCCGGACGACATACGCCAACATCTGCCAGTGGATTGTAAATGCCTGGGCGGATATATCGGTCTCAACTGTGGTCCGAACTTTCCGGAAGGCAGGATTCACGGAACTGCTGGACAACAACAGCAACATTGACTCTGATGACTTCGACGAGACGGAGCCGGCCATTTTGGATGCCGTATTCGCCCAACTTGTTAATTCAGACACTGAAGAAAAATTCGAGGGATTTATGGATGAGGAATAATTTCAGAAAGTGAGCTTTAAATGTTTATTTTGTGTGTTGTGTGACATTAACGTTCGAGCAACGTTGAGTTATTGATGTTGCTATTGCTCTGCACTAATTTGAGTGTTACTATTTTTGTGATTGCACATTTGCACATTACATTTTGGGGGTGAACAGAGTTGTTAGAACGCTGGTTTGTAATATATTATTAAAGTTTGACTGACCTATCTGACTGTTTTTTTGACATTCCCTTTAGCGCAGCGTAGGCGCGGCTTATAACTCGGGGCGGCTTATAGGTGAACAAAGTTTTGAAATATGCCATTCATTGAAGGTGCGGCTAATAACCCGGGGCGGCTTATAGTGCGGAAAATACGGTAATCCTCCTTTTTCATTGTACCATTTACTCTCTGTAAAGCACCAGTTCCCTGCGATGAGGTGGCGACTTGTCCAGGGTGTACCCCGCCTTCCGCCCGATTGTAGCTGAGATAGGCTCCAGCGCCCCCCCGCGACACCGAAGGGAATAAGCGGTAGAAAATGGATGGATGGAAAGTACCAGTTCCATTGGCAGCAAAACAGGCCCAGAACATAATACTACCACCACCATGCTTGACGGTAGGTATGTAGGTATGGTCTTCCTGGGATTAAAGGACACACTTTTTCTCCCCTAAACATATTGCTGGGTATTGTGGCCAAACAGCTCAATTTTCAAACAAGTATGCGCTCCAATCACTCTATCACAAAAACAGAAAATTTGTAGAAATTATTGGAAACTCAAGCCATCCATGACAGTATATCTTAGACTTAGACTTAGACTTAGACAAACTTTAATGATCCACAAGGGAAATTGTTCAACACAGTAGCTCAGTTACAATGTTGGAATGTGTAAGGATAGAAAGGACAATGCAGGTATAAGTAGACTAATATAGCGATAAAAAATCTAACATATATGCGAATATATACATAATATGTGTACAGAATAATATATATATACTGTTGCGTTTGGACCAGTTGTTCCTCCCAGGGAATTCAAGTCACAAGTCGCTCCCAAGCTCTTTACGACACTTAAAGCTGAGTAGAAAAACCACCAGAGACAGAATAGATATTTTGTAATATATTTGCGAAGCTTTGCATATACATAGAGACCAGTCCAGCATAGAACATTCAATCGCGCCGCCAAGATGGTCTGCCCCCCCTTGAAAAACCCTCTCCCCTGTTAAGTGTCCTCCGCACCTGGACATAAGGCTAGATAAGAGAAAGGAGTATCTCTCTTTCTTACATTCCTCACTCAAGGTTTAAGCACACAGTATGTTGCAGACAACCAAAAGACCACAATTGGAAGAAAAACACTAGCTGTTTTGTAATATGATTATGAAATGAAAAGAAGTAACACTTAAATACGGATAAATGTAAATATCTGCCTCCGACAATACACAGATATTTTATATTATGTCTATAACATAGATACAATATATACCAATGACCATGTACAATATTACAGTATATACAGTATATGTGACAGCAGCAGCATAAAATAGAGAGTAGATCCAGCAATAGAGAGAAGATCCAGCAAAATATCCTTCACAAGTGTATGTAAACTTTTGACCACAACTGTATATATGTATATATTGCTTTAATGCAGAAGCTACTTTCGCCATGCAGCTTGTAGTGTAGCATTTAATCAAGATTGACTTGTCGCTTAGCTTAATTTTCCAAGTACCTTGTCCATCACTGCATGTTTTCCATTGGCCAACCCGGTTAGCTGCGAGTGTTAGCTAAATTCTTCTGGTGATCTTGAATTGCATGAATGCTCATCACAATTAAGTTGGAGTGCTTCTGCTGCTCAAGTTTCCTCGAGCAAAGCCCCATAACCCCCAGTCCATTAGCAGCTCCCTCTATAATTCACTCCATTTGTAAGGCGCCTTTGGTGACACGAGAATTCCACACGGGTTTAAGCAAATATATATTTTATCCTTGGAGGGGGTTAGCGGACGAGACGGTTAGGTCGTTAAGAGGTTCATAATTTATCTTATAGTTTCATTGTTATGCAGCAGATTGAAAAAGAAAAATCCTTCCGTTCCATCATGATAAAAGAGTAGAAGGTGTCAAAAGGTCTGATGATATGGAGCAAATGTCCAATGAAGTGGACATGCTTTAATTCCATTACTGGTGCATACAAACGGAGCAGATATTACATGAACTCAGTAGAAGTCCAATTCAGCTGATTATTTCATCGCTTTAATTTCCCTACAGTGCTTACATAATTACTCTGTACTGAACTTTTGAGAGTCTCTTTATTAAAAGGGTTTATAGCATATTGAGGAAAGTATGGTGGTGCGCAAAAGGAGACAATATTTTGACTTGCAATTAATTGGAATCAACTCTTTTACCGGCTATTTCACAGCACATTGGAAGACACCGTCATTCCACTCCAGCGCTCCCTTGCTCCCCCCCTTTCCCTCCTATTCCCCTGCCCGCGTGTCATCAGCTTCCGACCGAGCATCCTTGAAGGACGTTCTTTAAGCTAATTAGAGCCCATTACTTATTTAAAAGGTAACTTGTTTATGCGAGAGCAGAGGTATCAATGATTTAATAGAGGAAGTCCTGTGGGTATTGTGCTGCACTGTGATTTATTGTCAGCAACTGGTGAGGGCCATTTAATGGCATCCCAATTATTCCTTTAGTCACTGCCGCTGCCAACCAGCTTACACCCATTTAGGAGAGTGGGACTCAATGGCAACCATGCAAAAATATCCTCAGTGGACTTATTGGCCAATTATGTGGAAGAAGGAAGGACACTGGTTTGTCATAAAAGTGGGGGCAAAAAAACTTACATTTCC